>NW_016107332.1:12040138-12041731 GCF_001604975.1 Cebus imitator
AAAAAGAAAAAAGAGAAAAGAGAGAAAGCTATGAACAAGCACTCTAGAACCAAGGTAGCTGGATCTGGCCTGTGACCACATTAGGCTTTCTAAAGCTTCCCTCCATCTCAGAAGTGTCTGCATATGCAGAGAACTGTTCACCTAGAAGAGGACTAGAACACAGTGGGTGCTTTATAACTCTTTGTCAATAAATGAATGAATAAAGTAATCAATCAAAAAGATCACTTTTGTTTTTCTCAGAGAAACATCATAACTTCCAGAAGACTTGGAATCTTTTCATTTGTTTTGACCCCTGATGCTACTTTGTCTCCTTAGACTGGACTGTTGTTAGCCCGACACTTTCTGGGGTGGCAGAAAGCTGGAGTGGCTTTGGGACTGGGCACAGTCTGGTGCTAGTGAAAGGTCCCATCAGCACCTTCCCTCCTCTCCTCTCCCTCCATTTTAAATGCAATATGTTATTCTTTGATGTGAAGATGGGAATATGTTATATTTGATTTCTGAGATTTGCTCAGTGTTTTAAGTTAGCTGTTTTGGCTACTGTTTAGTAACTTACCCTAATCAATAAAGAAATTATTATGTGTCTGTTAAACTGAAAACAAAGCAAACCCATGACTCTTAAGAACAAAGAACCAGAATCTGTTGATGGTTATGTTATGCTAGTGTTTTAAAGGTCCCAAATGTTGAAGGCTTAGAGTACCTCTTATGCATTCCACTATCCTTTTAGGCTTTAACTTGAAATGGTAAGTTTTACTTACAAAAAAGATGGACTGGACAATGTGACTTAGACCTGAGGCTAGAATGGTACATCCATATCTTTTATGAATTAATATTCATTACATTAAAGCCAATGGGTCTCCAGTGAAAGACCAACGTGACTCATTCATTCACAGACAGCAAAATTGGCCTGGAGAACAGAAGCAAGGGCCTGCTAGGGCAAAGTTTGCCTGCTTTCTGGGTCCTGAAGCACAAGCGAATGCCTTGTCTGTGAACACAGTGGGCTGTGACAGTAAGAGAAAGAACTGGCCAGCTCTTCCTTTTCAATGCAGTAAACATAGTCCTTGAAAAATAATGGCTCAGTGGCTTTCAGGCTCTCTACTAATCAAATTAGCTACTTTTCCCATGCAGAGAAATGACAGGAGAGATCCAGAAGTGTTATGCTGTCCTGTCTATGAGAGGAGTGGACATTCCTTCTTTTGAGAAAACATAAGAAGGAAAATAATGGTTTCCCCAACATCTCATGATTCTATAGGGGTAGACCTCATAGTGTGGTCCTGGTGACCTCCATAGTACTCTGCACTGGTCCTGAACAGCTCCATAGGCTTACATGCAGACTCTATTTAATGTCCACAGAAATTCTATGTAGTTGTTATCCTAACTTCTGATAAGAACTTCATCAGAACATATAAGAAAGAAAGGAGACAGAATAATATTTAACTATACTTATAAAAGGAAATCTGAGGCCGAGTGCAGAGAGCCTCATGAATGCCTGTAATCCTAGCACTTTGGGAAACAGAGGTGGGAGGATAACTTGAGCCCAGGAGTTTGAGACCAACCTGGGCAGCATGGAGAAACCCTGTCTTTACAAAAAAAGAA
>NW_016107332.1:12042877-12048726 GCF_001604975.1 Cebus imitator
AAAAAAAAAAAAAAAAAAAAAAGGAATTCTGAGCTTCCCAAGAAGAATCTGATTCCCTTACGTTTCCCCAAATGGGAAAATAAAACTCTTTATATACATATTTTTTCTTTTCCTTCACGCCCTCCAAAAATGCAAGAGCTGATTTGTCTAGACTGTCCCTTAGGTGCTGGTTTCAGTTTTTCTCCATCTCTTCCAATATTCTGCTGTTAGGATTTTTGTTGGGTTTACAGAGACAGCAAAGGTGAAACTGTTTTGCCCACTGCCTAAAATTTTAAGTTATACATCTCTAAATTTGAATCTAGCTCTGTGACCTTGACCAAGCTACAAAAATCTCCTTACGGTTCAGTTTATTTTTTTATCACATAGTGGGTGCTTAATAATTTCAGTGTCTTTCATTTGAAAATTGGAGACAAATTAGATAGTACAGAATAAGAAATATCTATTTTATAAGCTGGCTGTTCCCGCTTGCTCACCTGCTTTTTCTCCCCACTCACACCACTTTTTCTGCGGGCAGCAAGTACCGGTGGTCCCCACTTATGATAGTGCAACTTATGATGTTTCAACTTTACAAGGGGTTTATCCAGGCATTGAATGCATTTTTGAATTACAGTATTTTTTGATGTATGATGGTTTTTTTGGGACATAGCCCCATTGTAAGTTGAGGAGCATCTGTAGAGGAAAAAACATTTGAATTTTTGAGTAAATCAGAATTATAGAATTAGTAATTCTATATTATGTAAATTCCATTAATTATTATATGAATTCCATCAATTATAGAATCAATTCAATAATTCTATTATACTATTAATAAAATTATAGTACCTCTAATATAAGATTTTCTCAGCATTTTAAAAAGTAGTTTTTATTATACATATACATGTATATATAATGGTTCATTAACTTCTAGTAAGGCATAGACTTGTACTGAGTGTGTGCACACAGAAGTCAGCTTCCTTTCAGGATGGTGCCGATTTTTCTGAGAAAGCCACAGCATCGTGCGTATGATGGGATACGGGCAGTTTCTGTTTCTGTGATGAGTGAGGATGAGTTGATTGCTGTGGATGTCAGCTTTGGCTAACCACCATAAAAATTTCCCTTCACCAAATGTAAATGTTTACCTTGCCAAGTACTTTCCACTTACTTTTTAAGCTTCATGTTTTTCATTGGAAATTTAATCCATGTGTGTTGAGTTATTTACTGAACTTAGAATACTATTGGGCAAAGGCCAGTTCATAGCCAAAAAATTCCCTCCCCACAAATGAACCCACTGTAAATATCTACATTTTCTTTTCTTCCTTCCTTTCATTTTCCCAATCACAATTTTGGATATTAATTAGTATCAGAACTAAAATTAGCCTAATTTGGTCCCAAAGTTACATAAAAGCTATATAGGCTACACCAATCAGTAGCTACTGGACATAAAAGCTAAACAAACCCCACTGAAATAAGCAATCTAACGTCACTCAGAACACAGTTTAACACAAGTAAATTCTTCTTTGACCTGTTTTAAGATTCCTCTTTTGGCCAGGTACGGTGGCTCATGCCTGTAATCCCAGCACTTTGGAAGGCCGAAGTGGGCGGATCATGATGCCAAGAGATTGAGACCATTCTGGCCAACATGGTGAAACACCATCTCTACGAAACACAATTAGCTAAGCATGGTGGCATGTGCCTGTAGTCCCAGCTCCTCATGAGGCTGAAGCAGGAGAATTGCTTGAACCCAGGAGGCTGGGCTTGCAGTGAGCTGAGATTGCACTACTGCACTCCAGCCTGGGTGACAGAATATGACCCCATCACAAAAAAAAAAAAAAAAAAAAAAGATTCCTCTTTCTTCATAAAAAGGGGAGTGAGTCAGGTATTACATTCCCATTTTACAGCTGAGGCCACTGACTTAAATCGTCAACCGGTTTATCCTGGTTGTGTAATTTTAATTTTTGAAAAGAGAATTGAGAGAGTTAAACATAGCTGTATTTTAAACCTAGAGGACAATAATTCCATTTGATCTAAGAAAAGAGGCATTTCTACAACACCTATAGTGGGAGAGTAAATTTTAGTGCCCAAAGGGAATCAGCTGTAGCAAGTGGCGTCTGCAGCTTTTCTCCCTGGGATGCGATGGAAAATCTCACACAGGTGTTCTGTCATTGGGGTTCTCATGCCCTAGAGAGTCCATACTTAGCTGTAGTGGTGGCTGTTTTTTAGAGCCAAGTTATATAACAGGATTTTTGTTTGTGAATATACAGTCCATCTTTGACTCCCTTGCCCATCCTTGGTCTCTGGCCCAGTAGAGGCCTAGACCCAGAATATTGTGGAAAACTGTGGGCTTGCCGGAGTAGGTTTGACTTCCCTCACAGTTCACTTGTCCACACCTGTCACTTCTCCCACATCTATCCCAAATTGATGTGTTTAGCCTTGATTGTTTAGCCATTTGTCTTCTAGTCTTAATTCAACAATTCAATTGATTTTAACAGATCCCTTTTCTTGGATACTTGTTAGCAAAGTCCTTACACACAATCAACGTTAATACTGAAAACTTTGAAAAGAAAGCTGGGAGTTTAGGATTTCGTCTCCCAGATTTTGATTCCTTCCCTAGGTTTCTGGCTTCTACCAACAGCATCACTATTATAAGGACTTTATATTTGTCCTTGACTTCTGCTTCTCTGCATGCTCCCTCTCTCACCAAGCCTGCAGTTTTGCTTCAAATGCTGTCTCTTGTCTCCTACCTTTTGTTATTTCTAATCCAGGCTATCATCATGTTGTGTTTGCAGGACTTTTAATGGTTTCCTCATTTCTCTATCTTCAGTCATCTCCCTTCTAGTTCATCCTACACACTGACTAATCCCGCTAGAGTGCTTACAAACCAATAATAATTCCCCATCACTACTAGATGAGAGACAAGTGTTTTGTTCTGGCATTCAAAACTGTTTTCAATAGGGTTCTACCCCAGTAATCCACTTTTACTTCCAACAACCTGTCATATATGCCTTCTACCCATGTGAGGCCACCCTCTGCACCTCCAGGAGTACACTGGACTCTTTCCCACCACTGTTCCGCCATACTTACCATATGTGCCACACATCACTCAGTCATTGGGCTAAAAGGAGCTAGACAAAGACCAGCACACAGAATAATAAATAATCTGGGTGGTAGATCCCAAAATCTATGTAGCACCAGTGCTAGAAGTAAGACAAGCCTAACAAGTAGAATAGAGTTTGGGACAAGTGTGGCAACAGAAAATTTGGGGTTGTCTGGGCAAGGAGTTCCTTTCAGAAAAAGTCAAACTTCGAGAGTGGGAATGGGCTGGCATATGAATGACAAACAGAGATGAAGGATTTAAGACAGCCATTATTAGGAACTTAGGGATACACACAGACAGCACTTGGGATATCTACTAAGAAGTGGTAGTAGAGTCCAAGCAATCAGGTGAAATTCAAGAGCAGGACTTTCACCTCTGAGAAGGAGGAGGATGTACAAGGGGAAATTCCTGTCCTAGAAGAGCTGGATTACCACATAATTCATTAAGGGCACAATTAAGTTACAAAAGTAAGATACACAGGGATATAGTTGCAGAATTGGTTTCCTAGTACAAGGCAGAAGGCTAGTCATAAAAACTTGGACTCTGAATCAGAGCCAGCCAGCATTAAGTGACCCAGTCTCGTACACCCAAAAACACAGGGCTAAGAATATGTGCTCCAGAGCCTGACAGGGAATCTACCATAGTAAATGCCTTTGAACTTTAATTTCATTATCCTGCCACTAGCTGTATGATCAGACACTAGTCCTTTAGCTTTTGTGAGCCTTGCTCTTCTCATACATAAAAATGGGGAGAATAATAGTTTATAGATTTGATGCAAAGATATAAAAGTGCCTGCTATGGAGGCTGCCATTTATTAATAGACTCCCAGTCCCCTACCAGAGCTTTTGAAATATCTTCTGCCCAATAACTGGATTGATCCTAGTGACTGAGGAGGCATTAGTCTTGTAGGTGGGATTCAGCCATTCTACTGATGGCAGACAAGAGCTCCAGAGGCTAGAAATCAGGCATGTCTGGACCACAATCCTATCTCGTCTGTGGAGCATCAGCTCTGCTCTACAGAAATTTCGCCATTCTGTAAGCCCCCTGTGAACATATATCATGCCGATTGGTGCTTGACCTTGTACAGTGTAGCAATCCAGTTTTGACATCTCTGAAGCAATCCTGCAGGTTTATGGTATTGCCACTTATAATTTTGCAAAGACATAACTTTCACTGAGGAGTTCTGCAAGCCTGGTTCTAGGGAGTAGGTTACTAGCCAAGTGAGTGAACCCAGCAAATAGGACCTCATATATAGTCCAACACAGTTTTGTTGATGTCAAGTTGCTGTTGCATGAATATTTTATGAGGAAATGATATGCTACTGTAGAATTTGTGAATTGAGAATTTTCAGAGATCTTTAGGTGAATTCCTTGAAAAGGTCAATGGCTTATGATATCATAACTTATTGATTTTCTAGTTGTGCCTTGCTTATTAGCCAGATTTGCCCATCTAAATTTCAGGCTTCTCTAGGAGTGAGCCAAGTCTCATCTTTCCCTTTGCTCCCCACAAGTTAGCCCAAAGCTGTCCTCAAAGCAAGCATTTAACCTGCAGTTGATGATTGATTGAATTACTGTATCTTGTCATTTATTTACTTTTTAGAATTCTAAATAATCATTTTCTCTAGTTGTTCAGTTGCATCAAAACCAAAATATGACATTTCTCCTAGCATAGTAAAAAGTGAAATAAAACACAAGAGTTGGGTCTAGCATTAATTTTTCAATAAGAAAAACATGAAAAATCATTTGCAGGAGAACTTTAGCTATATCTTATACTTGTCACTAATTGGCTTATGAATAATCAGGGTAATTTATATTATCTTGTTCTGTTTAAGGACTCTGTGTGTGTGTGTGTGTGTGTGTGTGTGTATGTGTATCTGTATCTATATATATGTATGTACATGTATATATATATATATATATCTCTGTCTGTAAGGACCCTATATATACATATATATTACATTTGTGTATATATATGCAGATCCACTGGAATACATATATATATGTATACACACACACACACACACACACATACATGCACACTCACCCACATACACACACCCACACACACACACAGTTTCCAGTTATCCCAGTGATTTGTTGAAATGGAAAAACATTCAACTTCATTTACAAGATGATGATTATCAGTGCCCAATCACATCTTCCTGCTTCCAGATTAAAAAAAAAATGTTCTTTATTTTGAAAAATGATGTCAGGACTTTATGACTAATCATAAGTACAACTATACTGTGTGTTTCATGTGAAATACTGCCAACATCACACACACACACCCCCCATTTGTTGAAAAGTGCCTGTAATCTTTTTATGTGTAGGACTCTAATCTTTTCCCCCTTGTCCAACTTATTGTTTTATCCTGTGTAGTGCCCTTAAATTGAATTCTGCTTTTCAGTAACACTCTCCCACACAAATATGAGCATTAATACATCATTTCCGATGCCATTGCTCTAGTTCAAATCTTTATTGTTTAACACCTGGATTGATGCGATATCTCCCAGAGGTGTTCTTGGATCGGCCTCTTTCCTTTTCCAATCGTTCTGTGCATTTTGCTTCCTTGCTTGCAGCTCCATGGCATGTCTCATCTCCTTAGCACAAAACACAAACCCCTAGAATATGGCTCTGACCTTCCTGTCCAGATTTGCCTTCTGCTACTCTCCCTTACCCCCACACCCTCTCCTGCTCAGCTATCTCTTGAATAGGGGCTATGCTTTCCTACTGCCATAGCGTTGTTGTGCCATTCCTTCTTTTTTTTTTTTTTTTTT
>NW_016107332.1:12048896-12057665 GCF_001604975.1 Cebus imitator
CACCATGTTGACCAGGATGGTCTTGATCTCTTGACCTCGTGATCCACCTGCCTCGGCCTCCCAAAGTGCTGGGATTACAGGCGTGAGCCACCGCGCCCGGCCCCTTCTTAGCATGTTCTCTCTTCCTATAAAAAGAAATAATTTTGTCACCTACAGAAAGTCTTTGTATGCTGTAAGGCCCGGTCTCAATGCAGTTTACTTTATAAACCCCTTTCCTGAGCCAATAATCTAAAATCCCACCCTCAACTCTACCTCAGAATCACACACCGCCATCCTATGTATCGAGCACTTACTATTGGCTGCCTTATTTTCTAGTTGTTTACACATGTAACTTTTTACTAGACTGCATGCACTTTGTGGGCAAGGCCTATGCCTGGCCTAACTTTGTATTTCCATAATGTTTATGTCAATGTCTTGCCAATAATATGTGCTCAGTAAATATTTGTTCACTGGATGAATATCCTTGCATTATCTATATACATTTTCATCACAATGACAGGGTAGCAATAGGGGCAGCTATTGCAGGAGGCCATCCAAATTGTACCTCAGAAAGTCATACAACCAGGAATTACAGTCTGAGCAATTACTTTAATAAGTTACAATCTGTCTGTAATTATAGGTTACAGATGGTAACATGAAAACACCAGGAGGACAGGAAGTGTTTTCTGCACTTAGCATACTTGAGCTAGAAAAAAGTGGACATTTCATAATTTTGGGCACCTGGTATGTTGCTTGGTCTGTGCCCCGTGTTATTCTCAGGAAAGGAGACTGGAGCTCAACCATCACCCACCCACACTTGTATCATCTTGATTTAAGCGCTGTAGAGAAAAAAAGCTCTTTTGGGGGTTGAAAAATAAAGTTGGATACATTGCATAGTATATATTGTTTTTAAGCTAACTTAAAGGGAAAGCTTCCTGAATGAAAAGAAATCATATTAGTTAAATTAATGACGGCTGCTACTAATAATGACATATATAACCATATATCATATAGTGTAGTAAGACCTTTTCCTCTGATTTCTGGAAATCTTGATTTTCAACTCTTTCTAATGTATTTTGCTTTTGGGGGCCCACTCAGACCTTACAATATGTCTTCTGGAGGCACAGAGTGAAAAACCTTGTTAGTTTGCCTTCACCCCTTCAGAGCTTCTCCAGAATATTCCTTGACCAGCACCATCCATTTTTTGGCAGTTTTTCTGGTAGAGCCCATCCACATTCCTCAAACTGTCTACTGTTTGCTTGGCAAGGTCTACCTGGATCCTTCCTAGGCCTGCATCCTCCTGGGAGCTGTGGAACCACAGTGAGCGTTGCTACTTCTTTCTTTCTGCCCTTCCCCAGAGCACGTGCGCGCGCGCGCGCACACACACACACACACACACACACACACACACACACACACCGTCATTCCAGATTGGACTAATTTTATCAGAAACTAGACTTGTAAATTAACAGAGCCATATAGTATTCTACCTACAATTTGAAAAAAAAAAGAACTTGATTAATAAGTGTCAACATCATTATTCAGAGTATCTATAACTATCACAGCATAAAGTAGCTGGAAAAGAAGCACACATATAGAATCCAGTGGCTTTCAGGTTCCAATTTATAAAATGGATAAAAGTGAACCTGGTTTAGTTAAAGAGGGAAGGAAAAGGGGTCGCTGTCTCTTAGGCCTCATCTTGGTGGTGGCCCGTGGGGCATACCATCTCCACATAAGCCTGTGAACCCCTAATCTGAGTTACTTGAAACGCTTTACCTATGTGGAAACTGAGACTGGAATTGGAGCGGCTTGCTCACAGTCACATACCCAGTTTGTGGCAGAGCTGATTCTCAATCTCAAGTTACCAAGCACAGCATCCTTTTTCTGGGCTTTCCCCACAGCACCAGATAACTGCTAGGTTATCTGCTCATTGAGCTGGTCCAGTTTATCTCTGTGCCCAAGAGCAGTTTAGAAGAACTAGCATTTTCATGCAAAAATCTTTGTTGAAGGAGATTCGTGATTAACTGAAATCACCCAAAGTACCAGAAACAACACAACAAATCATGAAGGGCAGCACAGTGTGTTTTCATCTGACCCACTTGTTCCAGGATGGGCTCTCTAGCTGAGCAGCCTAACAGCCTGCCACCAACCTGTCTCGTGAATCCTGCACACATAAACAACCAGAGAAGTTAATGATAGGCATGAGAGACTTTTGGTGGTGGCCAATTAGAGCAGACCCCCCACAGAGCTTCATCATAGGGTAGCCACGTCAATATCCTCCTCCGTGCAGCAATCCTTGTGATTAATGTAATCACCATAATTACTGACCTCTCTTCTGAGAGTCTTGGCCACATGGAAGAGTTGAATGCTTTCCCTGAATGCATTGTTTCCAAACAATGTATGTCCTTAATTATAGAACATGATGGCATGAGTTCTGATGAGGAAGTTGCCCTAGGGGAGCTGAGGTGGCCCTGAAGGCACAAGTGGGGCAGTTCAACTCATAGCCCACCCCAGGCCTCAGTCACATACAGGTAGCCAGTTACTTTAATTAGCAATAAGCAAGCCTGTGGTTGTTGCTGTTGTCCATTTGACTCCTATGCCTTTTGGGACCATATATTGGGAAATAAAGACTTCATTTTCCCTCACGTACCTCATAATTATTGTGCTCCAGAATTGGCACATAGTTATTATTATTTTTCCATTCAGGAGTTAATGCTGCAGCCAAACAGGCCTGGATGGAAACCCAATTTGCATTCAGAGGAAAATAGTTGACTATTCTCAGACTAGACCACTTGAGGGCAGCATAGCCTTAGGAGAGTGTGTTTTGACTGGCATACATAACCTAAGGAGGAAATATGCATTGTAGGTATCACATACACATCACTGTCATTCAGGGAGTAAAACCACAAAAAATGAGAACGTACTCCCAGGGAGTCAGCTCACATTTAGGAAAGGAGAAATAAATATCTCATTTTAAATGTGATTGCAAAGTTTTTTTTACATAACAGAATTGCTTGGGGCAGGCACGCTGTAAACCATGTATAAGGGGAGGGATTTATTCTATGAAATGAAGTGCTATTGCAAAAAAGAAAATGTCCAGTGCAGTACAGAAACAAAAAAGGTAAACTAAAATATATTGCGCAGTGAAGCCTGGGGGCACAATCATGACTATATTCGCAGGTCTTTATGATCCTCTCCGGTGCACATAGTTCTTCACAATGGACATGTTCCCATTATAACCTCTTTTAATTTAGCAGGGAGCTGCTTCTTTGCTTTTCCTTCATATTTTGGGGGTCTCAGGATGGATGAGAGAAAATAAAAGTTGGGGTTAGAAGGAAAGAGAAGAGAAGGAGGATGGCATGCCACTCTGTGCTTGGAGAATCACTAGCCATGGTCTCAGTCACAGGGAGACAAGCTGCCTCCACTCATTTCTGATCCTCCCCCAATAAATTATTTGCAGATACCTTTCTGGTAGTTTTCACAGGATGCTAATAAATCACAACTGATCAGCCTTAGTGTGATAGAGTTATTTAAATTCTCTTTCTAAATATCACTGCATATGCACCTAAATAACGGACTAATCATTGATTTCCAGAAACCTGTTTGGAAGGCATTCTACATTCCTTCCTTTGCTTCTTTTTATGGGCCACCAAAAGAACATCATAGTTCTTGAATACATTTCCCAGATTGTCCAAAGGGGTCGAACTCTTAATGTTAAGCACAGTTCTTTTGAGACTGTGGTTGTAGGGATGAAATTAAAGAAAGATCTGGAAGCTAATGGAAGCTACTCACATGAGCAGCTTTTTAGTGCAACCTCAGTTGGAACGTCAGTGACTCTTTGAAAATTCTTTCTTCCATCCCAAGTCAATATCCTATCAAATTGTGTTCTGTGTTTTTTTTTTTTTTTTTGCAAATCTCCAAACAGAAACTCATACCTCCTGGAACACAGAGGTAATCTTGGCTAGTTTGCAGATATGGCCAAGGAGATTACGTGTGAAGTTCTCTGGTTTTCTTCCCTTCATTGCTAATTTTGCCTTTATTCATCCCCTTCAGTCTTTTCCGGGATATTGTTCCATCAAACATCTCCCTAACTCCACTCTTTTATTTTCAACTTTTTCCTCTGCACTTATGGGGTAGGTTCTTTCTCTTGTTTCTCTTTCCAGCATCTATCCTGTCTATCTCCATTCACACTAGATTTCTTGAAAAAGGTCTACACAAGACACCCCATGCTCTGGGCTTCCTTTACTACTTCCCTTGCATTATTTTCTCCAGAAACGATTCTTTAAAGCCCATCAGTGAGCTACTCATCTCCAGCGGCCCAGTGGTTTCTCCTCAGCTCTTCTTAGCACATCACATCCCTATTACCATGATGGCAGCATTTACCTGAAATCCCCCGACCTCTCTCCCTTTGAAATACTTTCTTCATCCGAATTCAATAACACACATACTCACTGGCTGAACATTTCCCCTTAGTCTCTGTAAGGAAGTAAAAGGGAACCCTTCTTGATGTAAGAATTTGCTTCCTCCTTGATGTAAGAATTTTTCAGTACTCGGCCCCTTTATCTGCTATGTGTTCTTTACTGAGCTCATAGAATCCTACAACTTTAACCACCATCTCTTTGCTCATAACTACTCAGTGGTATTTCTAACAATCTCTCTCCCAAGCTATGTGCCTGCCTTTCCAACAGGATTTTTTTCATTTCCACATCTATGTCCTATATCTCAGGCAAACATTTCCGAAATAGAGCTCATCTTTCCTGCACAGCCTCCCCACATCCCAGTCCCAAACTGAGTTCCCCTCCTTACCTTTCCTCAACTCTCAAGTCAAAATTTCAACTACCTTTGACTTCCCCTTTGTTGTTTGTAAGTTGGTTGCTGGGGAGCACAGGATTATGAAACGTCTTTTCAGGATCCCCCTTCTATATGCACTGAGAGTGCTCTATTTCAAGCCTTCATTTCATCACCTAGACTTCTGAAATGATCACCAAACTGTTGTCTCTCATTAGTACCCTCTTCCTCTTTCCAGCCCAACCAGTGTTTGGCCATTAGCTATTATTTTCCAAAACAGTTCTTTCCATACAAAAGAAACTGGTAACTTTAGTTGCTTCCAAAATAAGGGACTGGGAGACACGGATATAAGGGAGAGAAAATTTACATTATGTACCATCTTATTCCTTTAACTATTCAGAATACTAATGTTTAAGTTAAACGTAAGGTACTAGCTGTTTTAATTTTAAAAATATATCCTCTTCAGGTATTCTTCTGCTCAAAATCCTACATATATTGCCTTTGGAATAAAATCAAACTCCATGACATCGTTCAAAGCCCCTAAAATGGCCTTTCTAGTTTTCCCTTTACCCTGCTTTCCATCCACCCTCTGGCACACTCCACAGGCCAGACACTGGCCAGCACTCTGGATTCTTAGGCTTCCAAACCTTTGTTTAAACCATTCCCTCTGTCAGTGGTGTCTTTCTTCATCCCAAATGAAGTCCTGTCTTCCTTCCAGCTTCACCTCAGATGGCACCAATTCCAAAATACTTTTCCAGATCCCAGTATTTAGAACTACTTCTTCCCTTCTGTAAGTTTCCTGGCCTAAGCACTTGATCTTTCTATCAAAGTCTGCCTGGTTTTGTAGTTATTTATGCACATGACTGTTCTTATCTTTGTGTATTTTGCGCTGCTTAGTTCAATGCATTCACATGATGGATACTTGGGAAATGTTTCTGAATGTCATTGGTCCTCGAGACACTGAGAAATCCAAAATTAGAACTGTTTAGTTATAAGACCCAGGGGGATCTTTGTGTCATTTACTATTGTCATTGATATTAAGGAGTACAAAGCTCAATGGGTTCCCTTTAGGTCTCTGCTTCTCCTAGTGTGGTCCTAGATCTGGAGTACTTGCTAATGTGAAGATTCCTGGGCTCCAAGAAACCCACTGGTTCAGAGTCCCTGGGGTAGGATTTGGCAATCTGTAGATTAAGTATGTATCCCAAGTGCTCCTTACACACACTGAAGCTTGAGAGTTACTGCTCTAATAGGATGTAGCAGGGTTTAGGGAGGAAGGTTTTAGAGGCAGATAATCCTTGAGGTTTGATCCTGCTTGTCTGCTCAGGGCTCCTTAGCTTCTGCCAGTCTTTCAGCCCTGCTGCTCAGCCGGCTCCCTGTGCCTGGCTGTGCCTCCTGCTCCTGGAACATGATTTGCCCTCTGTCTCTCCTTTCAGGAGACAGCTGAGCTGTCAAGCTCTGACTCGCTGCAGAAGCTGTCTGGTGCTGGCACATTTTAATGGGAGAGGGATGCCTCAGACTTCAACAATAGTCTTGTCTTTTTTCAGTCTTCTCTTCTCCCCTAAAACTGCTATAGGCAAGGGACTATCCTCTGTGTTGTAGACAGGAGGATCTTGTGTTCCAGAAAACATTCAGACTTACCTAAGCCACTGACATATTAATAGAGTTAATATCAAAAGCATTGTCATCCAACTGGGCATTCCCAGTGACACTGTGTCAATCAGTAAGTCAATCAATCAACCAAAAACTGTTTAATGAATGCCAATTAGGCATCCAGAAGTGTCCTGTTTAACATCTGCTGGCTGGGCTGGGCCCTGAACAGAACTTGATTCAGTGTCCTTACATTATCCCTGATCTAGGATCTAATTCTGTACCATGTCGTCCACAGTTGGCTGCCTCTGTTGCCACACCAGGTTGCTGGGCTATATTTCATGTGAACATTCCCATTTACTATATGATTCTGTAGGCCTTAATGAAGTTAAGAGGAGCAGGGTACGAGGGCCAGCTATTTAGCCCTCCAATGTGAACAACTACTCAGCAATTTTAGCTTGATGTTGCCCCTCAGTCTGTTAGATTTTCCTTGCACTTCTATTGAATTAATTCTGCAAACAAGTGACTCTGTGAAAGAAACCTTCTTCCCCTCTGCCAATCTATACACCTAAGAAATCCTTAACCCTCAGTATAAACGACCTTTATTCTCACAATTTCCAAGCCTTTTTAGGTTATAATTATTATTTAAACCCACCCCATGATCCCCAAACCTTTCTAAAACTAATCAGCCCATAGGATGCCCTCAGGCAAAAGGCTGCATTTTCTACACTTACATTTTCATTTATTTTCTAATAGTCTCAGTGGAAACTGTAACCATGAATGTACAACTCAGAAATCCAGTTAAGACTTGCTTTTTTTCTGCCAGCTTACTCTTTTATGAGCCAGAGATAGTAAAATAAATCCAACATGTTTAAAAATGCCAACTCAAACTTGAATTTCTGAGCCAAGAATGTTCTGTGGGTTAGTACACATTCTGCTAGGTCACTCCGAGTACACAAACCAAATTTCCCGTGGTTTTCAAAGTAGCCCCAAAACGTGACCCTCATCTCACTTGGCATTGGTGATACCAAATGTTGCTGGCACATCCCAAGTTTGAGACATGATAATAGGCACCTGTGGCCATTTTCACTATATCTAGTTTAGGACTTAGTCTATGATTTAGACTTACCAGCTGTATTTAAAACTCAGGGAGCATAGTCCTTTACTGAGAGGGATTTTACCTAATAATTTTGCTTCCACATTGTTCCATACTCTGTTTCAGGATGCATGATGTACATGCTTTTCCTTTTTCCATCTCATTTCACCATTAAATAAATGCCCTGGCTGGGTCAGAGGAGCCAGGAAACAGTGTTATTCAGTGTGCTATTGATATTGTCCCTGAAAGCCTCCAACAACTTCCCTATGGGCATCTCAAAATGGAACAGAAAGTCCCAGTGGGTCACGTTGTCCATTCATACACACTGCGAATGTGTTATATGTCTCACTCAATAAACCAACACAGTTTTGCTGAATTATGCTGAGTCAAAGTCTTCTTTAAATCTTATTATATTTATCACTGTTCTAGGTAAAACTGCAAACAAATAAAACCTCTAATGAGTTATTTTTGGACACCTAAATGGAAAATGTTAAGTGACTCCTCAAGTTTACAAAACAAGTTAATAAAGGTAGAATAAAAGAACTACAGTCTAATAACTTTCCTCTAAGACTACAATGAAATTTATTTTATCTCATAACATAGAATATCCCGTGGGAGAAATTGGATAATATGCTTTTCATTCTTTAGAATTTCACTTCGATGCAGATAAAATTGCATTAGTTATTTTCATTTTAATTTTCTTCACTTACTAAAATGCCTAATATGGGCCAGTCATGGTGGCTTATGCCTCTAATCCCAGCGCTTCAGAAGGCTGAGGCAGGAGGATTGCTTGAGTCCAGGAGTTCGGGATCAGCCTGAGCAACACAGTGAGACCTCATCTCTACACAGAATAAAATTTACCGGTGTGGTGGTGACGGCCTGTGGTCCCAGATATCTGGGAGGAGGCTATTTGGGAGGATCACTTGAGCCCTTCAGGTCGAGGCTACAGTGAGCAGATATCACACCACTGCACTGCAGCCCATTAAAAAAAAAAAAAAAAAAGCCTCATGCAGACCCGAATCACTGCTTCTAGATCTGCTTCTAGAGTCTTTTCTTCACTTAGTACTGACACATCTGAAAGTAGAATGAGAATTGTATTGCTATTTAAGTATATTAGCAGTGTTATTACTATGTTCTGTTTTTGTTTTTAAAATTTGTAATCACCTACTCTATGTCTACGTCTTTTATACTTTTCCTATATTCTTCATAACATGTAAGATGTGTAAAGGGACTCAGAAATATTCTGTAACATGTGAAGGACTTAGTTCAGAGTCTGGCAGGTAACAATCCTCAATAAATATTAATGTTATCATTATTTT
>NW_016107333.1:0-167730 GCF_001604975.1 Cebus imitator
CGCCACCATGCCCAGCTCATGTTTTGTATCTTTAGTAGAGACGGGGTTTCACCATGTTGACCAGGATGGTCTCGATCTCTTGACCTCGTGATCCACCCGCCTCGGCCTCCCAAAGTACTGGGATTACAGGCGTGAGCCACCGCGCCCGGCAAGAGGAAAATTTTTATCAATAAATGCCTACATCGAGATGTGGAATGATTATAAATTAACAGTCTAACAATGTACCTAAAGAAACTAAAAAAGGAAAAAACAAACAAAGCCCCAAATTAGCAGAAGAAATAGTAAAGACTAGAATGAACTAAATGAAATAGAGACTACAAAAATACAAAAGTCAATACAAGAAAAAAGTCAATTCTTTGAAAAGATAAACAGTCAATAAACCACTAGCTAGACTACCCAAGAAAAGGGAAGGCTTAAATCAACAAAATCAAAAATGAAAAAGGAGACCTTACAGCTGATGCTACAGAAAAACAAAAGACTATTATGAACAACTGTATGTGAAAAACTGAAAAACCTAGAGGAAATGGTTAAATTCCTGGAAACACAACCAACAAAGATTGAATCAGAAAGAAATAGAAAACTTGAATTGGCCAAAAATGAGTAGTGAGTTTGAATCAGTAATAAAAACTCTCCCAACAGAGAAAAGCCCAGGACCAGATGCATTCACAGCTGAATTCTACAAAGCCTACAAAGATAAGCTAATACCAATCCTTCTGAAATTATTCCCAAAAATCTAAGAGGAGGGAATTCTTCCTAATTCATTCTACAAGGCCAGAATTACCATCATAGCAAAACCAGATAAGGATACACACATAAAGTAGAAAACTACAAGCTGGTATCCCTAATGCACAGAAATGCAAAAAACCTCAACAACACATTAGCCAAGCAAATCCAATAGCATTCAAAAACATAATTATAACAATCAAAACAGCATGGTATTGGTATAAAACTGGACACATAAACCAATGCGACAGGATAGAGAATCCGGAAATAAAACCACATATTAAGAGCCAACTGATGTGTTTGGAATTTTTCATTGACACTTTATAAAATTATACTACTTTTATTTCATTCTTATCAGAGAATTCATCCAGAATCATTTCTGATATTGACTGTCAATTTTCTTTATAAACTAGTATAGGTTAATTATGATAAATGTTCCACATTTTGTTCTACAAAAACAATGAAAATTTTCTTGTCATTTTCAGAACACAAAATTTAATCTAAATCTATTAAATCAAAGTCAGTATTATTAGTCAACCATATATTTTTTTAACCAAAGGCTACATGATGGTTTCTTGGTTTTTTTGTTTTGTTTTGTTTTGGGTTTGTCTGGGATTTTAATGTTGGTTCATTTGCTGCCTCAACATCTGAAGGATGTAATATATGCCCATCAATAGTAATTCTGGGTCAGTGGAAATGGGATTACTCACCCTCTCCCTCTGAATATTGGAATATGTGTGTATATGAGTTTTTACAAATGACTTCTCAGACTCTGATATGACCTTTGGGGCATCTTACACCAACTTAGTTGAAAATCAGTGAGATAAATGGAAATTAACATGATAGCATTCATGTGAATTTTGTCTTTCATTGGCATAAAATGACTTTTATCTTAATCATTGTATTTACCTCGTACTATACTTTTTTACTGTTGTTAATGTTGTCACTAGTCTCAGTTTTATTTTTAGCATTTTTCTCTTCCTCTTTTAGGTGAACCTTTGACAAAAAGCTATAATTGGCTTTGGCGCATTCTGAACCAAATCTAGGACAGATTTTCTTTTAATAGAGTAATTTAATCCATTACTATTATCACTAATGTTTGGCCTTCATTATTAAATATATTTAATGGTTGTTAAATATATAACATATTTAACTGATATATTTAACTTATATCAGTCAAATCAGCTTTCAACTCAGGTAGTTTTTGTTGTGATGATGTCCTCTAAGTTGTATAGACCAGTCCTTCACTATTTTTGCCCTCATGCCCATCCCTGGCCTTTCCTCTGCTTATCTGGTATCACAGTAGGGCTGACGCATGCAAGCTGCATTTTCCAGGTTCCCTCATCTGCTCCCTTCAGGCTAGGTTTGGCCAGTGACAGGGACTGGCAGAAGATTGCAGTGTAGAGAGCAAGAAGAAGAGTATTTCCCCTCCCCCTTGCCTTGACTGCATCCCTTCTGTGACTCTAATTTGGGCTGGACAAGGCCCCCTCTTGTTCCAGTTTCCAACTGGCAATCACTGCCCCAGGCTCAGTGACACAGAGCCCATCTTTTGTCCCTACAGCCCAGAATGTCCATTCTCTGTCCTCCATATATCCTCCACACTGACAATTGCCTGCTTTCCCTGGGCTTTTTCTCTACATTCCAGATCTTCTTAACTGTATCTTCCTTAACACCAATTCCATTTTCTGCAATATTATTTATTATCTTTACTGCCTCTAATCCCAATACAAGTTTTATTAAGCTATTGGATTGTATGTGTATTAACAATCTTTATCTCAATCTCTGCTTGCATCTCAGCAACTCATTTAATCTTACTCTGTCATTTGTAGTTTCTGGCATCTCAGAGTTCAAATTCACTCAGAACACAAAAAGATGCATCCTCATAAATGCCTTTATTAACGATTTTATATTTTTTCAAGATATTTTCCCTCTGAATTTAGTATTCTCCTTTTTAAGTCTTAGAAAATCTTCAAGGTCCCTTGTTTTGTTTTTCCTATGATTCATGCTTGATAAAGGAGGAAGCTGGTCAGGCATGTTGCCAGCACATAGTTTGGATGGATCTTCTTTGGTCCTTGATACCAGCCACATGATTATTATTAGAATCCACATCTAGACCTTAAGCTGAGGGCTGATTAATATGCACAGATTCCAAATTCCTAGTGGTACTACAGTCCTTTTTCTCATGTATATTCTAGACCAGAGTGGGCTCTCTGACTTCAGAACATGTGGAGGGGAATTTATTCTGGGATAATTGTATGCAGCCATCTCTGCTTTGGGAAAAGCAATGCATGGACATTTACATTCACCACCATGTAACTGTCTTACAGGTCTCTCTAGCTCTACTCTAGATTGTTTTCACAGTCTGGTATTGGTACGATCTGAATGCACACTCCAAAATTCATATGTTGAAAGTTAACCACCCAAATGACAATATTAACAGTTGGGACCTTTAAGAGGTGATTAAGTCATAAGGGCAAAGCCTTCATGCATGGGATTTGGGTCTTTTAAAAGGGCTTGAGGGAGTGGGTGTTTTCTCTTCCACTCTTCTTCCATGTGAGGACACAGTGTCCATCCCCTCTAGAAGATGCAGCCAGAAGGAGCCCTCCTGGAAACAGAGAGCAGCCCCCACCAGGCACCAGGTGTTAGCACCTTGGTATTAGACTTGCCGATCCCCAGAACCATGAAAAAGTCAATTTATTTTCTTTATAAATTACCTCGTCTATGGCATTTTGTTTTAGCAGCACAAACAGAGACACATATGCAAAGATCCATAATCCTGTTTTCTTTAGCCATGATCCCTTCCTTTTTTGATTTCTGGAAACTTAAAATTAGTCCCCCAAATGGTAAATAAATGGAAACCATAATAGGGAGTGCTGGAGGTTAAATGGCCTCAGAAACAGCTTCAGTGTAGTAAGTTGGGGTTTCTCTCCTTTTGTTCAGTGGAGACACTGCCTTTAAGGCAGGAAGTAGACAGGAGTAATAACAGAAAATCTGCTATCGTGAGTCTTCTGTTCTTTTGCCCAAGAGTGTCATCCTTGCTTTGCTAAGTAAAAATTCTACCCAAGGCCCACAATCCATGTTACTGAAAAGTAATAGTTGTTTCTGTATTTTCATGAGAATTGCCACAGGTGGGGAGAAAAGGGAAACCAAGTGCCACAGCTAGATGCCAACCGAATAGTCCCATCTATGTTCTTTGAACAACTGCTTCCTTCTCCCTCTAGCTTTCCCACTTGATCCATACGGTCCCTGTCCAAAGGGGATGTCAAAATGTTATCCCATCTAAACTTCTCCCTCCTAAGAGGTCAATGTTGACCTGCCGCAGGTCTGGAGTTCTCAAACCATCCATTCCCCATTCAAAATTTCCAACCTAGCCCTTTATTCACTTAAGGGTGTGGAGGGCCACCCAAACCCACTCCCCATATTGGCATCCTGCTATCCCTACAATATATCATATTCAACTGCTTCTACTCAAGTAGATTATTGTGGAATTGCCTGCTGATTCAGCATTCTATGATATTGACCCAGACTGAATAAACAGAAAGTAAAAACATCAAAATAATGTTCCTATTTCAACTAATTCATTTGTCGGGAACTAAGAATTCACATACTAATAGGAATAGAGGAACCAGATGTTAATAGACATTTTAAAATTTATTATGACTAAGTAACAACACATTATTATTTACTCCCCTACCCCACAACTTCCTAAAATTTCTGTATGTACTTTAGCATTTGTTTAATTATAGCTTATTTTTTAATTATTCAGGTGTGTGTTTACCTCCTATTTGGGGTCCATGGTCATCTGGGGCAAGAATGACAACTTGTCTCTGTGTCCACAGTATGGTGAGCATAATTCTTACCTGAAGGACGAGCTAGGAGCTAAACTGAGGGGCTGGGTCCTATAGAGGCAGGACTAGCAGGTGAATCTCTGAGATGAAGCTGCAAGTGTCCCTGAATAGCACAAGGGGCAAAATAAGAACTGGATGAGGCAGGGCAAGGGGTAGTAAAAGAGTAATTAAATGTAGTTTCCAAAATAAGAATGAAGATCTTAGGTCAGATATTATGAACTAGAACACAAACGAGGATATCTAAAAACTAAGAAGAAAAAGAAGCAGAAGCAGAGGACAGGACTACAGTCCCTATTTAGCATGAATGGTGGACACACAAGTTATGCCTAAAAATCAGAGCCAGGGTGGATGTGAAATAGACCCTCAGTGAATGTTCATTAAATTGGCACAACTGAAATGAATTATGAAAAGGAATAACCTTCAATTCCCTCAAACTGCTCCCAGAAATCCCCCCAAAATCATGTTATTTTATACCTAATAGCTGCAAATTTTTAAAAAAGGCTTGGGGTATAGGACTTGGAATCGCATAGATTTGTCAATTCATGAGCCCCTACTCATTTTGTCTGTGATCTTGGGCCACTGAGCTTTCCCAGTTCGGTTTCCTTAGCTGTAAAATGAGGATAACAGTGCTGATGTCACAGGGCTTTTTAGAGGCGTGAATCACGTAGAAAGTATCTAGCACATCAGAATCATTCAATAAATGCTGGTTTCCATCCGCCTTCATCAGCGGCCTCGGGAGTCTAATGAGGCTAAAGCAGGGATGCTTACTTAACAATTTGAAGCAAAGCAGCCCTGGTGAGCAGACGTGCATTCTTGATTTCATTACATGCCAGAAGACGAAAATGAACAGCCCTGCGGATCCTGCCCCATCCCTCGCAGCTGCCTTTCTGCAGAGGGATTTACGTTCTGTGTGATTAAGCCTGAAATGGACAGGAAGCTTTATTGTGCTAGGCTGGCAGGGCGTGGAGGAGCAAATTGATAAAGATGCCTAGGTCAGTGGCAAGCTGGGTGGTTCCTAATTCATAGAAACACCTCAAGTTCCATTACTCAGCGCCTTCCTTACTGCTCCTATCTCCCCACCCCTCCTGCTCAACGCTTCTCTTACCTTCCTTGATTTCTCAAGGAAGTGACTTATTTATGAATGGAAAAAGGATTTACTGATAAAGATAAGGCATCAGCCAAACTCACAGCAAGGAAATTCCCGGAGAAGCAACATCTGGTGAACAGCAAACATTTGCTGAACTCTCTGTGCCAGGGGCTGGGATGTCAGTGATGTGACCAGTGACCAGATCAGGTCCTGCCTCAGCTTCATGAACACTTAACCTCTGTGTCTCCTTTTTAAAAAATAAAAAATAAAAATAAATGGGATAGTGCTAGTTCCTGTCTCATAGAAGTAGCATTTAGGCCGGGCGTGGTAGCTCCCACCTATAATCCCAGCACATTGGGAGGCTGAGGCAAGTGGATCACTTGAGGTCAGGAGTTCAAGACCAGCCTGATCAACATCGTGAAACCCTGTCTGTACTAAAAATACAAAAATTAGCCTGGTGTGATGGTGCATGCCTGTAATCCTAGCTACTGGGGAGGCTGAGGCAGGAGAATCGCTTGAACACAGAAGGCAGAGGTTGCAGTTAGCCAAGGTTGCACTCCGAGGCCTGGGTGACAGAGGGAGACTCTGAATGAATGAATGAATGAATGAATGAACAAACAAATAAATAAATATTAAAAGTAGCACTTATCATTATCTACCCAGGATCCCAGATTCCAAACCTTGGCATCTTCCTTAAGATAACCCTCCCCAGTGACCTCAGAGTTGCACAAAATATCTCACCCCCTCTCAGAACAACTGTGCTAGTTCATCTCTCCTCTGGGCTTTTGCTTCAGAGGAGGACGGAAGGGAAGGGAAGAGAAAGGAAGAGAAGAGGAGTGGGGTGTAGGGGAGGGGAGTGTGCTAACATTCACTGGGAAACTCCTTTGGATCAGGCAGCATGGCAGTCATTTCAGACCATTCCACTTAGCAGCCTCCTGGTCAGGGTCCCTGCCTTGGGCCTCTCCTTTTCCTTCAATCCTACACATCTGCCAAGATCTATTTCTCACACTCAGTTCTGATCTTATTGGAGCCTGAACTGAAATCTTCAAGAGCTTCCTAAAGGCTGTCAGATAAAGGGCATGGTCCTCAGTTTAGCAGCCAAGGCTCTTCTTAATCTGGTCCCAAGAGAACACCTCACACTCTCACCACCGATGCTTCAGTCAGTCCACCTAGATTGCTTACGTTCTGAGGAATCATCTTTCACGTCCCTATGCTTTTGCTCATGCAAATTTTCACTGAGATCGTTTTAAGCTTATTCATAAATCTGGGAAGGACTGGCATCTTTATGCTTTTGACTGACTCTTCGAATCCAGGACCACGATATGTCTCTTCATCGATTCCAGTCATTCTTTATGGCTTTCAGTAAAGTTTTGTATTTGCTTTCATATAAATCTGAATTATTTCTAATTAATTACCAAGAGTTTTATATTGTTGTTAGTGCTATTATAAATGGGGTCATTTTATATATATTTTCTAATTACATGTTTCTCATCAATAAAAATGCTATTTTTCTTCATGTTCATCTTACATCCTACTGCCTTACTGAACACTCATTAGCATCAACCACTTTTAGCTGGGTCTTTTGAATTTTACATATAGATAGACATCTCACCTATAAATCACGATATTTTTTAGGTTAAATAAGCATGGTAAATTTATCATGAGGATATGGAAGCACCTCACTAAACCCAGGAGCTCAGGAAAAAGTAGAATTCGTCTCAAATGCCATAAGGATTCTCTCCATATCTCCTACAAATCCAAATTTAGCACATTTATGTTAATTTATTTTTATATGAGTTAAAGTTTACAGTTCTTTCCTTGTTTATTTCAACTAGTTTATGCATTAATGCAAACAATCTTCATGTTATAAAAATACATATGTATACAAACTTAGCTAAGGATTACTTTTTAAAGACATGTTTTTTGAAACTGTCTGAAAAGTCAAACAATATAAAATAAATTTGTGGGTTTTTATTCAACACTGAGCTGCATAGATGTTGGTACAAACACATAGCTATAATCCATTTTTTCTTCTTTCATTTTTAAAAATAACATGCAGGAAAATTGGCATGTGGTTCTATGAGTTTCAACACAATCACAGATTTGTACAATCATTACCACAATAAGGATGCAGAACAATTCCAAACAATTGCTCTGTGCTGCCCTTTTTTAGTCAATGCCTCTTCCCATCCCCAAACCCTGGCAAGTCCTGATCTGTTCTCCATTACTATAATTTTGCCTTTTCCAAGATGTCATATAAACGGAAACATATAAACCGTGGCATTTTGGATCTTCCTTTCTAACATTTGTATCTTCTTTTAAACTTTTCTTATCTTATTGCTTTGGTTAAGATGCCACTGGATCCTCTCAGTTTATTTTTGCCTCCCAACTAGACTTTGGTGTTCCATTTAGTGAAAATAGTGTCTCCTTCAGCACTTAGACCAATTCTTAGCCAATGTTGGTGCTCGCTCTTTGTTTCTGGAATACATAAAGGCATTGATGGGCTTCCGCTGGGGCCACCATGCAAGCTTCCCCAAAACCAGAACCCTTTTCCAAGAAAAGGTATGTTCTAGCACCTAACTGGCCCATAGCCTGGAAGGAAGTCCCCCAAACCATCTTTATCAATTAATTTGTCAAGATACACACAAAACATGTGCCTATTACATGCTCCCTGTTCCACATGGAACTGTCAGCCTCTAATTAGAATTAATTAGCTAATGTGGGTTTCAAATTTGGAAGACAAGAAGTTTTGCCTGTGTTCTTAATTGGTGTTAATTATCATGGAAACCTGTTTCAACCCAAAGACTCCCTTAAAGCATTAAGATGCTCTTTCCCCAACAGGTTCCAGGAGGTAACCAGTGTGATGCTGGCTGACAGTCAACAAGACTCTCTTGTGTCAAGATCTTAGGGAAAGAAGGACTCATGGCTCTCTAGGGAGCTCTAATAATGGTTCCTCCTCAAGAAGACTTTTGTGAAGAATTCAGGATATTCTGGCAATTTCAGAACAGGAGTTCCAAGTTCAACAGGCAAATGGAAATCAAATTACGAGGGGCTGGGTCTAGAACCAGATATCCCCATTAATGGGACAGCAGGAAGAACACCCCAAATCACTTGAGGGGTCCATTTACATTACAATGCAAAAGAAATATCCCCTTTCCCAGACTGGGATGATCGCCTCTTGTACTTGCCAAAAAATGAATGTAAAACAATTTCTATCTTGGGAGAAATTTGTTGTATTTCACACAGAAGGATATATAATGAGAGCGTATACATCAGGGGTTCCTGTTCATCTGGTGGTTAGTGCTGGCCTTCCATAGTGTGTGAGGTTTTCCCTTTGTTTCAGAGCCATTGATAAATTTGGATCCATTTACCTACCCAGGTCATGGCCAGAGCAAGGGTCAGAGTTTAAGCTGATTCTGGCTGAGCAGCATGCACATTGAATTTCCACCGTTAAACAGGTCCTACTTTATCACCCCTTTGAAATACCCCAGCCCGTCCCTCATTGGTTATTCAGGGCCAGTAACATAGGGAGTCAGCCAACATGTGTGATGGGGATAGTACAATGACTGGCTTATGATAACAGCTTCAGAATCTAGAACTCACTTCTACACTAACCTCAGCACCAGGGAAAAATAATAAGGCGTTAAAGAGATAAGTAATTTTTAAAAAATTTAAAAGTCATTTATTAGCTAGACTTAGATAAAAGTGAGGCGAGGGGGAAAAAGAGGGTAGAGGGGGGTGGTCATTTTTTCTTCTCATAGCAAACTCATTTCCTTCCTTAGACTGGATCCTTTCTAATTTGAATTGGTTCAAACTGGAGCTAAATATCTGCAGGTAGGGGTCCTGCGGAAAACTAACGCATACCAATTAATATGCATTGGAATCACCTGGATATGGTATTGAAGTACAGATCCTGGTTGGGTAGGTCTGGGATAAAACTGAAGGTTCTTCATTTCTAAGGAGCTGCTAGGTAATGGTGATACCACAGACTAGCAATCCCCAAACTTTTTGGCACCAGGGACCGGTTTTGTGAAATTTTTTCCACAGATAGTCAGGGGGATGGTTTTAGGATGATTCAAATGCATTACATTTATTATGCACTTTATTTTCATTATTACACTGTAATATATAATGAATTAATCATACAACTCACCATAAATCACCATAGAATCAGTGAGACTCTTGAGCTTGTTTTCCTGCAACTCGCTGGTCCCCTCTGGGGGTGATGGGAGACCCTGACAGATTATCAGGCATTAAATCCTTTTTTTGTTGTTGTTGTTTTGGTTTTGGAGGCGGGGCAGTTTCTGAGACAGAATCATCTCATTCTGTTGCCCAGGCTGGAGTGCAGTGGTACAATCTCGGTTCACCACAACGTCTGCCTCCTGGGTTCAAGCAAGTCTCCTGCCCCAGCCTCCTGAGTAGCTGGGACTATAAGAGTGTGCCACCTTGCCTGGCTAATTTTTGTATTTTTAGTAGAGATGGGGTTTTACTATGTTGGCCAGGCTGGTCTCAAACTCATGGTCTCATGATCCACCCACCTTGGCCTCCTAAAGTGCTGGGATTATAGGCATGAGCCACCACCATGCCCAGCCAGGCATTAGATTCTTATAAGGAGTACACAACCTAGATCCCTCGAATTCACAGTTTATAATAGGGTTCACACTTCTATGAGAATCAAATGCCACTGCTGATCTGACAGGAAGTGGCACTCAGGCAGTAATGCTCACTGGCCTGTCACTCACCTCCTGCTGGTGTGGCCTGCTTCCTAACAGGCCACGGAATGGTATTGGTCCATGGCCCAAGCATTGGGGACCCCTACTGTGGACCACACTTCTTGAGTATTGTGTTCATTCCCTATTGCTGCTGTAACAAATTACCATGAACTTAATGGCTTAAAACAACACAAATTTATTCTCCCACAGTTGCATGAGTCAGTTGAAATGGGTCTTATAGGGCTAAAATAAAGGGGTCAGCCGGGCTCTCCTCTTTCTGGAGGCTCCAGGGGAGAATCCTTTCCTTGCTTTTTCCAGTTTCTAGGTATGCCCACATTCCTTGGCTCATGGCCCCTTCCAGCAATGACAGCACTCCATCCTCTGCTTCTAACACCACATTAGCTTCTCTAAATCTGACCCCCTACCTCCCTCTTGTATGAAGACCCTTGTGATTGCATTGACTCCTATGTGGATAATCCAGCATAATCTTCATATCTCATGAACCTTAATTTAATCACATCTTCAAAGTCTTTTTTGCCATGTACGGTAATATATTCAGAGGTTCTGGGGATTAAGTCATGAACATTTTGAGGGGGAGGGGGATTCCTATTCTGTCCACCACACATGGGATCAGTTCACCTGAAGAAGACCGCGAAGGGCATGATGGTGATTGGGTAGATAGATGCTGGGTATTTGGAGGAGGTTGGGATCATACAATGATGAGGGTCTGCAAATAGGCATTATTTCTAGTTCCTAGCATTTGGGGACATGAGGGGGCAGGCCACAATAGCTACCAGAGAGTCTGAGAGTAGATACTGGGCTCTGGGGTGAAATTAAGAGAGGTCTTCAGGGACTGCAAGGGGGCACAGGCAGGAGCCTGGGACTGACAGACTCTAGAAGTGATGGAAGGCTTCACCTGCCACATGGCTGTTCCAAGTCTCATTTGACTAAGGACATGAAATCTAAAAAGTTCTTGGCTTCTCTCCCTCACTACCTCAACTCCCAGTGGGACCTGCTCCTCCAGCCCTAATTATGACCAGTGAGGAGGCACTGGCTGGCAAAGTGTAAGCATCAGAAGCCTTGAGAGAAAGTGACCATATCAGCTCAGAGTTCCTAATGGCTAAGAAAAGCTTGGACACACATCCTGAAAGTGAAAGCAGCTTTCAGAAAGTCCTAATAAAGATTGTCATCAGGCCATGACAGAGAAGATGACTCAGGGCAGCTCTCAAAGCCCCACCTCTGACCCTTTGTGGCCCCAGGAAGAGAGGTGGAGCCTATACAGAGAGATCTCCCAAGAGGCTTGAGTTTTTAAAAGTCAGGTGAAGGTGGAAATTTGGCACATCATCACCCAGGGCTGGCTAGTAGGAGTGTGACGCTGATGGGTCAAATGGATGGGGAAGCTATAGCCCCAAGGAGCTAGGGCTGAAAACTTGTTCAAAATGTGATAAGCTTCTGTGGCTTGGTTTAGAATCAAGGAGATCAAGCAAGGGAATAGGCCAGTGCCTGGGTCTTGGCTGGACATTCTCCATTCACCCACCCTTGTCCCTCCCTTTCCCTCCCTACTCTGCTATGAATCCCAGGACAATGACCTCTATTGACGCTATCACCAGCCTCTCTTGCTCTCTGGTTTCATCTAGGCTTAAGCCAACTAGAAACACAGGCAGGAGACAGAAGAGAAGCAGAGGAAAGTCAAGACATTTATTTTCCTAAGTCCTACTGGACCAGAGTAAGCCATGGATGCACTCCCCTACCCAAGGCCACAGCTCCTGTCACTTAGCCCTCTCTTAAAATTATAGGTCTCTTTTGGGTGCTGGTAACTCTACTCAGCAGTGTGGGGAAACAGGCAGCTGGAAAATCTTTCCTCCTGACCCCGACCCAGTTCTTGGCTCTTCTATCAGCTACTGTGGACCCTCCTTGGACCTTGGGCTGCCCCCATATTCACCAAGGAGCATTGCTCAGGACTTTAGATACTACTTTTCAAGGCCATGCATATTGGCTTAGCAGACCACAGCAACAAGAGCCAACAACTCTCACATACTTAATCCAAGCAGGTCACTGCTCGATCACGTGCCTTGGATTAACCCATCTAATCCTTGCTGCAATGCTACTGGGTTGTCCTTCGCTGTGCTAGGAGATGGATGCAGAGGTCAGCTATGGTCTCTTCCCTTCAGGAAACTCAAAGTCTAGAGGGGGAGACAGGCAAGCTCACAGAAATCTCAGTGTATTTATGTAATGAAAACACCAGTAAAGCTTTGATGCAGGTTTGCTACTTGTCAGGCCTTCATTTGGATCACTTGATTTTTCACAGCCGCACTATGAAGTAAGGGAGTGTTATTAATTTTTTTTTTTTTTAGACAGTTGCCCAGGCTGGAGTGCAATGGTGCAATCTTGGCTCACTGCAACCTCCGCCTCCCGGGTTCAAGTGATTCTCCTGTCCCAGCCTCCCGAGTAGCTGGGATTATTGGTGTCTGCCACCATGCCTGGCTAATTTTTTGTTATATTTAGTAGAGACGGGGTTTCACCATGTTGGTCAGGCTAGTCTTGAACTCCTGACCTCAGGTGATCCACTCACCTCAGCCTCTCAAAGTGCTAGAATTACAGGTGTGAGCCACCACACCAGGCCATTACCATTTTTACAAATGAGAAAACACAAGCTGAGAGAGCTGGTGATTTACAAATGCAAGGGTTTTCAAAGGAGCTGAGTACAGGTCTTTCTGACTCCAGAGCTGGTACTTTTAACCCTCTCATCACATCATGCCACCTGCATGTGGATGTGTGTGTCCACGCTGTGCAAAATGGAGCATCTCTCCTGGCTGATGGAGAAAATAGGTAATCTATACAAATATACATATGTGTGTGTGTGTGTGTGTGTGTATTAGATGGGTAACATACAGAAAGATGGCTTTAATAAAAGAGCAATTAGCAAAGTCTAAATTGGCTATATAGCTATTCCCAAAGGATAAGGGTCCACTTGGTAGAGAGGTCCCATGGTATACAGGCTGGTGTAGGGGCAGGCAACCTGTGGGGGTATCGAAGTAGGCACACACCCATGGCATCTCGGGGCAGAACAAGGCAGTGACTGTTGCCTCCCTGGGCTGACAGCTCCTTGGCACTCTGAGCAAGTAACTTGGTGGGGCGAATCTCTCTCTTGCCCCCTATCCTCATACCCATCCTGGGCAAGAACATTGCAGTTCCTGAGGGGGGTTGCCTGTCCATCATAGGTCAGAACAGCAGGCCACGAAAGGAGGACAAGGAGTCATTCCCTAGCCTTTCCAATCAGGCCCCATCTTCATTTTGCAAATCTTGCAGAATGTGCTTGGCAAATTCTGTAGCCAGCCCTGATAGTGTGTACATTGGGCTTGAGCTTTGTTCTTGGATTTATTCTGTCCCAAACTGTTGTTGGTGACTTGTAGAAACATGTAATCTGCCCAGTGATACAGGTGTAAATGTCAGGGGAAAAAGAACAAAAACTAAGAGCCACAGAGAAACATTATAAACAGAGATTTCTGCTCATTCTCAGGAATATCTTGCCACTCGTCAGGGGGAGAATGGATTTTACCTACTAGAGGTCAAAGGGGACAGATCTTGGGAGCATGTTCTCTTGTCATTGGAGATATTTAAGCACTGACGTTGGCATGGGAGGGTTGTGGCGTGGACTCCCCCAGAGATGGGTGATTGAAGAGCTTGTGAGGTTGTGGGTAGCTGTCATCTCAGCTACTCAAGAGGCTGAGGCAAGAGAATCACTTGAACCTGGAGGCAGAGGTTGCAGTGAGCCAAGATTGTACCACTGCACTCCAGCCTGGGCGACAGTGCAAGACTCTGTCTCAAAAAATCAAACAAATCAACAAACAAAAAATTGGTGATTCATCAGCTATGGGGTATAACAGAGAGGACTCAAAGTCTAGGTAATCCTTAAGTTTAGGTTGCTAGGTGAACGGAGCCAACCAGGATGAACATAAGAGGAAGAGCTGCTTGGCAGAAATATGGCTTTAATAAAAGAGCAATTAGCAAAATATCAATTGGCTATATGGCTATTCCCAAAGGATTCAGGTCCATCTGGTAGAGAGGTTCCCAATGGTATACAGGCTGGTGTAGGGGCAGGCAACCCGTGAGGGTGTCAAAGTTAGGCACACACCCTGTGGCATCTCAGGACAGATATTTTGAGCTCTTCAAGCAAAAGCCTTTCTTTTCTCCTGACTGGGTCTGGCCCCTAAGTCTCGGCCTTCACGGCATGCCTGGACCCCTTCCCTCAGCGCCCCCAGCCCCAGTGCCTCTAACCTGCCTTGTTCCCTATCCATTAGTGCTGCCCTCTTCACACCATTTCTCAGGGAATCCACAGCACAATTTTCCCACATCATCACCTCCCTTCCCTCTCCCAAGGCACCCACGCTCTCTGCTCAACACCCCCTCCCTCCACCATTGGTGTAGCTGCTTCTGTCGGTGTCTATGTTTGGGTACTGATACGTCTACAAACTAGGACTCATTTAAAAGGAAACAAGATCTATTCAAAGCTTGAAAAATTCCCCCAGAGTTTGGAAAAGTTTCCCTTCTTTCTGGAAAATAATACAATCTGAAGCAGGTTCTGTCTTTACATTTTGGGTGGAATAGGAAGCAGCTCTGGTCTGCGGTGGTGAGAGGCTCAGAATCCAGTCCTGGTTCCTTGATAAAGGGTGTGCAGCTTTCAAAAAGTCACTTCCCCTCTCTGAGCCTCAGTTTCCTTAATTGTAAAACAAAGGGGCTGGATTAAGAGATCACTCAAGATACTTCTGATTTTATAATTTTATTTTACTTTGCATGTTCTGTTTCCAAATAGGCCTGGAACTAAATAGCCATGCCAACCACTAGAATGAAGGCCCTGGCTCTCTCTATATAAGTCAGCCTCTCACCCCCAAAGCAGCTCTTCCTCCTGTATTCATCCTAGTTGGCTCCCTTCACCCAGTAACCTAAACCGAAGGATTACCTAGGCTTCTTGAGTCCTCACTCATTGTGATACCCCACAGCTGATCAATCACCAAGGTTTTGGGGTTTTTTTTTCTGAGACAGGGTCTTGTACTGTCACCTAGGCTGGAGTGCACTGGCACAGTCATGTCACTGCCACCTCCACCTCCCGGGTTCAAGCAATTCTCCTGCCTCAGCCTCCCAAGTAGCTGAAATTACAGGTGCCCACCATCACACCCAGCTAATTTTTTATATTTTTAGTAGACACGGGGTTTTGCTATGTTGGTCAGGCTGCTCTTGATCTCCTGACCTCATGATCCGCCTGCCTCAGCCTCCCAGTTGTGGGGATTACAGACGTGAGCCACTGCATCTGGCCCACCACGTTCTATCTATGCTAATTATTAAAAATCTCTTCTGTGTAAACTTCCTTCTTTAGCCCATTGGCCTTGCCCAGTTCAGTCCCCCGTCAACTCTCTTAGATTTTGTAAAACAGTCCTCTACCTCATTTCCTGACACTAGTTGTTACACTCCCTCCTATACCAGCTGCTAAAGTTAAAAGCCCCAAAACACAAAACTGTGTTCAACATCCCTACTCCAAGACTCTTCAGTGGCTCCCCACAGTCTAGAAAATAATACTGAATGTGTACCCTGCCCTTCAAGGTTTTGTGATATAAAACCCTGTCTATGTATCCATCAGAGACTCAAAAATGATAAGGACTGTAGAAAAGTTCTTCTTTAAAGTTTCCTTTGTTGTTACAGAATAAATCAAAAGTGAGCTAATAACTCTTTGTTAAGCCTTATCCTATGTAGTACCTGTTAGACATGCCATGCTTACAGGCACGTAGTACATTCTATGTCCTTGTACTTTAACCAAGATATCTGTGCTGGACGTGCTCACAGGCATGTCCCAGTACTCCATTGGTTTTACCTGTTTAGAAAAGTTTTAAGTTGTTAGACAATCGACTTTTAGTTTAGATTGTGAGGTCTGGTTCCAGCCAACAGAGATCAGACACAGCAGTAAGGATGATCCCAAATGTGTAAGGGCTAAATGTGTCTGTTTTCCTTCATTCATTGTAGTCTTGTAGCAAGATGGCTAACGAGGGTACCCTTCCTGCAGTCCAGGAAGTAAAAATTGCAATGCTGAAAGATCCTTTGTCTCAGTGCTATCTTTCTTTGCAGCATCGAGCATTTATTTCCAACAGACAATAATGTTACCTTTTTTGTGTGTGTGCTGAGTCCTGTGCAAGAACTTTACATGGAATATCTCAAGTCACAGCTCAGTGAAGTCACCCTGGCTACAGATTTTCCAATCACTTCTTGACTTCAAGGAACTTGAAATATTTTGGATTCTGATGTGCCCTCTCAATTCCTGTATCCATATATCCTAAAGCTCAAATTAGACTTGTTACTTCACTCACAGAAAAAAAAAAAAAATCGAGGTCCCTATCAAGAGAACCATGAAAAAGCGGAATAATGTGGGGGCAGCTATCCTAACACAATTAGCTAAGAACAAAGACAAACCATTATGTAATCATATAACCATTTAGCTTCGTGCAGATTGTGGTCAAGATACCACAAATTAGGAGAGGGAATTGAATTGAAAATTTTTTGCAGCCTCTTCTTCCAGTTAATTCTAATTCTCTTTGAAAATTAGGCTTCCATATGGTTAATATTAGGGCTTTGTAACATTAGGAATCTGCAGCCTTAGCTCATTAATACTCATTAACAGGGAAGGCTCATAATAATAACCCTTTGCATCTGTGCGGCCCTTTATGGTTTTAAAGCAACGCCATATGCATTATCTCATTTAATTGCCTTTAATCCTGGGGATTTAGGATTCAGCTAAATATGTTCACTGACTGAGGTTAGGGATAACCCCACTCGGGGATCATAGGGAAAGATAAGAAGACCAAGGGGTGCCTGTGATGTAATGAAGAGATGCAGGGGGTAAATTAGTTAAGTGTAAGGCTCTGAATTACAGAATATTTTTAAAAGCAGCCCTGTCAAAGCTGCTTGCAAGGAAATAAAGTTATAGAAAAAGACCTAGCTTTAATGAACAGCTAAGAGTTAACTTACAATTACACATCAGAGTATGACCCACTGAAGGCTGGACTCGGCTTCTTTTATAGTAATGTGCTTGAAAAACCATGTTCTCTGCCTGCATAAATACTTTTCCTGCCCTTTGCCTTCATTTTTTTCATAAGCCAAGGGTGATGCTCCCCCGTGTGCAGTGTGGACACACACGTTCACATACATGTGGTGCAGCGAGAGGGTTAAAAGTATGAGTTCTGGAGTCAGAAAGACCTGCACTCAGCTCCTTTGAAACCTCCTGCATTTGCGAGTCACATCCACTCTGTAAGCTTGAGTTTCCTCATCTGTAAAAATGGTAATGATACTTCTTTACTTCCTAGTTGCCTATAAAATATCAAATCAATTAATCCAAATGAAGACTTGACAAGTAGCAAACCCTCACCAAAGCGTTACTGTTGTTTTGATAATATGATGATTATTTTATAGAGACAGGATCTCACTATCTTGCCCAGACTGGTCTTAAACTCCTGGCCTCAGGCAATCCTCCCACCTCAGCTTCTCAAAGTGCTGGGATTTCAGGCATGAGCCACAGTGCGCAGCCTATTGTTATTATTTAATTATATTAAGATTTCTGTGAGCTTGCCTGCCTTCCTCTCTAGTGTTTGAACTTCCCATAGGGCAGGGATCACAGCTGACCTCTGCATCCATCTCAAAGCACAGCAAAGGACAACCCACAGCATAGCAGCAAGGATCAGGTGGGTCAATCCAAGGTCCATAACTGAACAGTGACCAGCACGGACTAAGTGCGTCATAATTGTTTGCTCTTGTAGCTATGGTCTGTCAAGCCCATATGCATGGCCTTGAAAAGTGTCTAAAGTCCTAAGCAATGCTCATTGGTGAATATTTGGGGAGCCAAAGTCCCAGGGGGTTCTACAGTAACTGATGGAAGAGCCAGTGACTAGCCCTGGTGTCAGGATAGAGGGTTCTCCCGCTGGCTCTCCTCTTATGTTGCTGTGGAAGTCCAGGAAGCTCACTTTTGCTCTCCAGGCCTACATTTCCCCATCTTTTAAATGAAATTAGAGTAGGAGGCTCCTCAATGACCTCCCAACTTGAGACTATACACTCCAAGGCCAGAGCTGTTAATGGGCTTGTATGGGCCTGTCTTCTAGTCCTGGAAGTCTTTGGAAATACACCGTGATAAGTAGCTATTCTTCTAACAACCTCACCTGCAGATGATGTCAGTCTCACAGGTTAGATTCTCAAGATGTGGCCTCCAGACCAGCGGCATTGCCATCATCTGAGAACTTGTTATAAATGGAAATTCTTCAGACTTACTTGAATCAGAAACCCTGAGGGTGGCACCTAGCCATCTGTTTTAACCAATGCTCCCGGTAACCCTAATGCACACTTAAGTTGGAAAACCACAGCTCAGTAAAGCTTGGTGATGGGAAACAGGCTCTATCTGTTAAAATGAGGCAGCTGGAGTACTGGAGATTAGAGGCCTGTGTCAGATCCTCACCCTACTACTCACTATCTATGGAAACTTGAGCCAATGATGTACTACCTGCTCGCCTCGGTTCCCTGATCTTTGAATGAATAATGACCGTCCCTCCAAAAGCTTCTAGTTTCTCAGGGATTACAACACCTCCTAGAGTGGCTTTGTGGAATTAACATGCACAGAGTAAAGTCTGGGGCTTGCACAGAGTTCCAGCTGTCAAACTCTTGTTTTCTTTCCCCTCCCCTCCGGTCAAACAATTCTCTTCATATTTCACTGAAAATGCTCAATTCTTTTTGACCTTTACAGTTTGCTCCTGCTGTTCACTTTATGTTGGTGCTTCTCAAATGTTACTACGGCACATAAAGTACCTGGCTAGCCCATTAAAATGCAGATTCTGATTCCTCAGGTCTGGGGTGGAGTCTGAGATTCTACATTTCTAACAAGTTCCCAAGTGTCACCAGAGCTGCTAGTCCGTGGACCACATTTTCAGTACTGCGGATCTAGCTGACATTGCCATCTCCCCATGTCCACCTAATAAGGTCCTACGTCTTCCACCAAGACACCGACAATAGGTGAAAGTATGGGCTGGAGAACAGAGAGAGCCCTTAGGGGAAAGGATACTTCAGCAGTCCTTCCATGAGATGGTCTGTGCTTCAACTAGGGGAGGTGGCAGAAAGGATCTGTTAAGGAAGGACACGACTGAAAAATTACAGCAAAGATCTTGAGCTGATTGACCACAGAGCTGTAGACAGCACCAGCTCGAGTAAGTTTATCCACTGAGTCAGAGCATAACGGAGAAGGAGCAGGTGAGTAGGAGAGGAAGCCTCTAATCAATTTGGGTATGCATGGACATTCATGAACACTCTGGGTTTTGGAGTACCCATAGGTCATCTAACTGTAGATGTTCAATAGTCATTTGGATATTTGGGCTTGGCACTCAGCAGAGAGCTCTGTGCTAAAGACTGAAATTTGGAGGTCACCTGCATGCAGAAGTTGTCATAAATCTGGCTGAGATTCTCCAGAGAGGGATGGAGGAGGAGCCAGAACTACCTACATGGTGGCAGGGTGCGCATATGCACTCATCTATGCCTGTCCTATCTCATCCCCCCAACCCGACCCAACCCGAGGGGTCTGTGGGGATGGAGACCTAGAGAGGAGCTTAGATATCTCCTTGATAGGAAAAAATGTGAGAATTTTAGAAGCAGTTAAATCTGGGTTTGAACCTCAGTCCTGCCGTCTACTAGCTGTGTTGACTTCAAAGATGTTGGCTTACTTCTCAGAGCTTCCATTTTCTTATCCGTAAAATGAGAACCATAACACCTTCCCCACTGGGTAGATGGAGACTCAATGTGATACAAGCATGTTTATAAGGTGCTTCCTGGCATCCAGCAGGTATTCAGGAAATGTGAGTTGTCTTCTCCCTCCCCTCCCCATTGCTGCCCGAAAGTCAGTAATTAAACAGTACTTGGTGGTGACATTCTTAGGTGGTGGCCATTTTCAAACCTATGCTTCATGAGGTGCAGGATGTTTGACCCACTCAAAGCAGAGATTTCTTTCACCATCTTTCTGTGTTTCACCAAGGAATAGAGCCCCATGCATCTCTCTTTTGTCCCATCCTTAGGCCTGTGCCTGGCCTTAAAACTACAGCTTCCCACGTCCCCAAACATTATATCCCACCATAAAAGTTTGTTGAATGAATGCCATCTACATATAAGAAATCCCAGGCTCAGAGATGTCAAGAAAAACCTAAGGTCACTGCTGCCTTAAATCCAGGTCACATGGTTGAGTGTAAACCCATGAACTTTTCACTTTTCAAATGACACTGAGTGTTTTATTTTTAATTCTACTTCTCTCAAGCCAAAGTTTATCGTCTGAAAATGGATCCAAATGGCCTCTGCATTTGTCAAGGTCATTCTGTATCTATCCAAGGGCAGAATTCTACCCAGGAGTCATTGTGTGTAGAGGCTGCCTCTAGTGACCTTGCTGTGGGAGTTTTCCCTGGGGTGTAATGGACCTAAAGGGTCAACGCTGTTTTTCCTGGCTTTGTGCTCCCTCTTGTCCATGGGAAAACTCCCTCCCAAGGACAAAGCTCTAGTGCAAGTGGTTGACATTGCATTATGCTCTTGAGAACTAGAAAGCAATTCAGAGCAGCAAGAAAGAAAGAAAAAAAAAAAACCAAATGATGTTGGGAAACAAGTGGAGCAGCTCCGTCCCCCAGGTTTTCAGTTGGGCTTCCTAGGAGAGGGCAAATAGCAGGTCCTTCTTTCTTCCTTACCCCTCTGGCTGTTCTCACCTATTCTGAAGCTGAGAGGGAGCTCCACCTGCCCATCAGTCATGCCAGTAGTATCATTACCAGCCTTAAAACTGCATCTCCCTAAGATCTGCTGGGCTCTCTTGATTTCCAAAATAATTATGTGTCCCTGCTAACAGGTCTGTACTTCCTAAAACCTTTCATTAAACAAGAAGACAAAGTGAACAATTCCAAGATCATGGTTCAAGCTTTACAGCACTCAGCCCAAGCACCAGTTCATAACTAGGAGGCAGAGACAGTGTTTGCCTATTAACAATGCACCAGCTGTAATTACCAAGCAAGATCATCACACTCACCCATCTTCTTTGGTCTCTACCTGATACGCTGCTTTCCACCCTGAGGCCACACAGAATTTGCAAAGGCCTAGGAAGTCTTCCCCAAATGTCAAGAAGCAAGCAGTCTGCAGATCTTCCAACCAACGTTGTAAGAGTTTGTAATTACATATGCGTGTGGTTATTTGATTAAATGTCTGCCCTCTCCTCTAGACTATGAACTCCATGAGGTCAGGGCCAGTGCCTGGTTCACAATAGGCACTCAGTATTTATAGCATGAGTGAATGAATAAAGGATGCACATGGAAAGGGTGGAATGTCTCTCTTCCTTGTCTCTATATTCTGCCAATCAGTCACAAGGCATGCTGGGAGCCAGTAGAGAGGAAAAGAAGAAGACAAAGGCTTGGGAGCTAAATCAGCCATAGTGATCTGGACCCTATGAGGACTGGCAGCTGCAATCATGTCTAAAGGAGGTTGGAACCGTCTCCCACTAAGATCCCAAATGAATGGTTCCTGAGTAGGTAGCAGGTATGTTTCACAATGGCAATGGCTAGCACCAGGTGGTGTAATGGTCAGTGAGGCCTGTGTTGATGCTGTCTTGAATTATCAAGACATATGTCCATCACAGCACATACAACCTGCCTTTGCCCAAATAGGTGAACCTGATCTATTTCCCAGGACCAGCAATGAGAACTGCCTAACCTAACTCACGTGTCACCTTGAGCAGGAGTGAATCAATGCTTTATGCACCACAACTCTTGAACCAGGAACTCTCTCTTCCTACATAGCAGCCAGTATGGCCATGAAGTGGAATCAAAGTCCAAACAGAAGAGTGGGGTGGGAGTTTCAAGCAGAAGGGAGCTTTCAGCACACGTGGCTGTGTGCCCTACCCTTGGCCCCTCACCCTCAATCACATCAGTGCTGGACCTCCAACTGCCACACCTGCAGTTCTTTGCCTTGGGGCTTTCTCCGATTTCCAAAGCTCACTTTTACCCATCTAAGTGGCAGACCTGGAAGTGCTAGAAAATCAACACTCAACCCTCCTCCCTGCACCTCGTCAACTAATGGCCGACGGTAGTTAGTGTACAAATACCCCAGTGCTCCCACTATTCAGGGGAGGGTGACTCTGTGATGTGATACACACTGGCTCCCAGACACTCCCCAGTGGGTTAAGCTCCAGCCGGCACAGCATGAGCAACGGTGGGTTTGCTAATGCAAATTTTACTAGCTGCCTTTCTTTCCCAGTTTCGTGCTCCCTCTCCATGCTTCCTAGGATCAACTCTTAAACTACACCCACTTGGATCTTTGCCTCAGATCTCATTTTGGAGAAATCTAAACTAATACAACATTGTATGTGTAAAGGCCAGGAGAGGAAAAACAGAGGGGAACTGAGAAATGCCAAATGGTGTTTGTTGCTCATGGAACAGATAACAGGAGATGGGAACAGGGCGACTGAGGCAGAGGGCCAGGGACAGCCCTAAGGGGACTCCTATACAAGTCAGGGGAGGCTGGGTTTGTTTGGAGGGCAGTCGCCATCTGTTACTTGGGAAACAGGGCTACAGAAAGCAATGTGAGAATGGCTCCTTGGGGTCAAAAGGGGTCCAGCACTATCTAATCCTGCCCCTTCCACTATCTGAATCCCTTCCACAATCCCCATGTCTGTTTCAATGTTCCCAGTAGAGAGAGAGCTCACTCTCACCAAGCTGTCCGTATTGGCCAGGACTACCTGACTTACAGAAAGTTGTAAAAATAGCCCTCTTACTTCTTAGAAAGATCTCATTGCTCTATCATATGAAAGTCCTGAAATATATAAACTATCTTTTTCCTGACTCTTCTCTTCTCCAAGCTCAGTCTCTCCATTTCCTTCCACCATTCTCCATGTCACAAGGTTACTCGTCCCTGACCCATCTCAGGCCCTGTCCTCTTCACGCACTCCAGACCCCTAGCTTTGGGAATGACATTCCAGGTGTCATCCAACCAGCCCAGAACACAGGAGGCTTCCAGTTTCTGCTCCCAGAGAGCGTCTTTTGCTCAGTAGGCCAACATAACACCACACATAATAACCCTGACACACAGCAAGCTGCCAACTAAAACCACATTTAGCCCCTCATTTATTCATTCAACATATGTTTTATTGCATACTTCTTGTGTACTAGGCACTGTCCTAGGTGCTGGTTATGGATCCACAGTTTTTAAAAATCCCTTCTTTTATGGAGTTTATATTCTAGAGCAGAAATCAGAAAACAACTTCAAATCTGGCCTGCTGCCTGTTTTTGTAAATAAAGTTGTATTGAAACATTGCCATGCCCACTTGTTTGTTTCTATACTGTCTGTTTTCATGCTACAGCTGCAGAGTAGAGTAGTTATGGCTGAGACCACCTGGCCTACAAAGCTGAAGATGTTTTCTCTCTGACCCTTTATAGGAAAAGCATACTGACCCTCACTCAAGAGAAGCTACTGGAATGCTAGATACAAAGACCCCGCTCTCTTACAGCCTGTGTTCTAGAAGCTTATGATGGACCAGGCAACATTTGGGACATCGAGATTCTGCAAGTGACAATCAAAGAATCTTCACTCATGAAATATTCTAAAAAGCCAATTATGTGCCCTGCTCTGTGCATGGCATGCATACAAAGGTGAACTTGACCAACAAAATCCTTATCTCCATGGGCTTCCCAGTCTGGTTGAGGATAAGGTAATAAGCAAAAACACAGTGGTGGGTGATAATAAATGCTATGGAAAAAGCAAGCAGGAGCTGGGATGTGCTTGTAGGGACTTCCATCCTGTGTCTCCACAATCCTCTCCCTGTGCAGCTGTTCTGGATACACACAGAGACCCTGTTATTGATGTAGTCCTACTGCATTCCATCTGGTTGGGCTTTTGGTCCTGGGCTACTGAGATGTAAACAGTCAATCCCATTGGCCACTTCAGCAGGATCCCTAGGGAACTGGCCTGACCTCAAGCCCTAAAGAGGCGGTGCCTACAGATGCACAATACACCTTGTGTGTCCTCCCATCTCCTCCTTTCAAAAGGAGAACAGCTAGATGTGTGTGTGTGTCTAACAATTTAAAGGAATCTTTACTGCTTCGTTTAACTAAAGCATTTTTCCAAGCAAATTCCCCCGTTCAAGTGTTACTTCTAATTACCATTTTCCTTTTACAGTGTGTTGTGTGGAGCTGCACAGAAGTAAGCTCATGGTGAGCAACAGCCCCAGGGTGGCAGAGAAAATAAGGCCTTGCTATTAGAGGACTCGGTGAAGCGGCAGTTTCTGCATCTTCCCGGCAGGGGAGAGAAACGGTCCAGAAACTGCACTGTACTGGGCCAGACACAGCTCAGTAGGAGCTGGCTCTGAGATGGCTTTGTAAGGTAAGGAAATACCACTGGCTTTGAGGGATAATGGAAGTTCTATCCAGAAGCTCTACCCAGAACCCCCGAGGACCTGATTTCCTCATGCACGCTTTGTGTTCATTTAACACACATGCAGGGATCGTCATGGTAAGGCTTGGATATGTCAAGCACTTATGTGTGGAATGCACATATGCCAAGCATTTAGAATGGTGCCCTGAAGATAGTATGTACTCGATAAATCCTGGATTGTTATGATGATGATATCCAGGTACCGCCTTCATTTATTCATTCATTCATTCAACTTTCCAGCAAATATTGATGAGAATCAATCATGCCCCAGACTACCGGAGATACAGAGATGAGCAAAATAAGGATGGATATGACTTGTCCAGAAATGAGGTGTAGGATCAGGGAGAGGGAGAGCTAAAGGATCACAACACCGTCTTGTAAATAGTTTTACAACACTATCTCAGAAGGATGATATTGTCATTCACTGAGACTAGAAAGCAAGGAAAGGTCTGCACTGGAAGGGATTGGGTCATGAGTAGGTTTGGAAGCATAATGAGTACAGATGTCTGCAGATATCCCAACAGAAACATTCACTGGGCAACTGGGTATATGGGCCTGAGGCTCCGGGAAAAGCTTGGAGAAGCCCGGTCACCCGTAAGCTGTGGCTTGGGGCTGCCTGAGCATCTCATCCTGCAGATCCAGGCTGATACACAGAGGAGGCCAGAGAGAGGTTACCAGGGTCTTGAGGCTGTTAGCACAGCTTAGCTTTCAGAGTGTCATTATTTACTTGAAGACCAAGGGCACTGATTAGCGTTGGGCCTCTGCCCAAGAAACAGGTAGATCCAACTGATAGGCCACTTTTTATGCATCTACGTATACATATATATCCCTTTGTTGCATATATATATATTACATATATGTCTATATATGTAATATATAACATATAACTATATTATATATAATAAACAATATATTTATATATAATATACACACACAGTCTCTAGTGCACTATTTACCCTGTCCCAAATGCTTTACAAAATTAACACATATCCTTGCAGCAACCCTATGATAAGCTAATATTATTCAATTTTATAGATAAGAAAAGATGAGGCACAGGGAAGCTAAGTAACCTGTTTACAGTGTCATGGCTATTAAGTGATACAAGCTGGGATTCAAACTCTAACCGTGGAGCTCCAGGTCTCCACTCTTCACTGCTGTGTTTTTGCTTCTTCCCAGCACTGGTACAGCTCCTTCAGGGGCCTAGAGAAATGTACCCAGCCCCCAATCATGCCTGGAGCTGGCGGGGCTCACAGGAAGGACAGGGGTCTCCTCTGCCAAGGCCACAGGCAGTCCCTTCCTGAGGCCCCTCTCCAGGGGCCCCTCTCCTCAGACAGAAACCCAGCCCCTGCTTCTGGCCTCTGCTCCTTCCTTCTTGCTCACATGCTGTGCCAAGGACAGTCCCAGGGCCCGGGGCACAGCAGCGGGGACTGGAGTCTTGGCAACAGGATGTTGGCTCAGACTGCTTCAGTGTGGGCTGCCTCCTCCGATTTATTAATCGTCTTTTAAAATAGACTTTTCTATTTCAAACACCTCCACTTACCACTTGCTGCTCATCTTTCAGCACATCCACCGTGTCTCCCTGTCATGTGAATATGCCACACGGAGTAACACAGACATGCTGACTGTGAAAGAGCAGCCTCTTGAGAGAGAGTTTTCTTTTCCTTTTTTAATTATGTCATTTTCCAGCTGGCCCTTTTCTTTTTGAAAGGTGAGCCTCCGATTACTGATTGTTCAGCCATTAATTTTAACATCCTGATCACACTTACCGGATTGAGGCAGGCAGCATCTTCAGCTGATCATGCAGGTCAACCTTCTTACTTTGCAAATGAAGCAGCTCTGTCTCAGAGATGGAGCTCGGCTTGTCTGAGATCACACAGCCGATGAGCGGCTGAGCTGGGGCTGAAACAAGAACCAGTTAACATTGCAGTGTGAGGATTTAATAACAGCAGTAATAGTGTTGATAATAATTTATATTTATCACACTGTTACTGTTTGCAAAGCATAAACTTGAGTTCTCAGATCTCAATACCCTCCATGTTCTATTGGGTCACAAGCATCATTGTCCCCTTCTTTAAAAGCCAGATGTCCACTCTACCTACTTCTGGAATTCTAAGCACTGCCATCCTGTAAGGATAAAGTGCCCATGATAACATTTAAGGCTCATCAAGAGGCAATGAGCCCTTTTGGAGAGCCTCATGTCAATCCGGAAGTCATCCTAGGGCTAAGTCTGCAGTCAGGCCCCTCCATCTCCCCAGACACAAACTCTCCCTCCTCTTCCTGGTGGCTGTGTTTCCCCATGGGGTGGCAGGAGGGCACTTGGCTTCCTCCACCAAACAATGAGATGTCTTCCCAGAAAAGTGTCAGCCATGATAAGTGTCAACACTGCAAGACGCACAGAAAGTATTTCATCCAACCCTCCTGCTTTAAAGATCAGGAAGCAGAGGCCCAGAGAAGGGAAGGGACTTGCTCAAGATGACATTGCTTTGACATGAGAAAATACCTCAATCAGTTGTCTTTTATCCTCTGTAGTCTAGACACTCAGCACTAAATATGCCGGGTACTCTCTGGCTCTGGCTAAATGCTAACTGGAGCATGGTTTGTTTACTGTCTTGTTAAATTAAAATGATCCCATGGGGAGTAGCAATAAAAGTGTAGGACAATAGCAACTCACCCACCTCACCCACCTAACCCTCTGCATGGTCCAGCTCCATGATTCTCAATCCTGACTATGAATCAGAATGCCCATGGTCCTTTAAAAAATATTCTGATTCGTAGGCCCTGCCATAGATTGAATGGATCAAAGCCCCCAGGAGGTGGGGCCCTGGCATCTGTATGTCTTCAAAGCTGCACAGGTGATTCCAACAGGCCAGCAACAGGTGGACCTGATGGCCGAGAATCAAATCAGCAGGTTTAGTCTTTGTGATTGAAATGGAATGTAATAATTATGTTTTTGAGCTTTAAAAGCTTAATTCTGATACAATTAGAACATGAAGCTGAAAGAATGTGAAAGATTTCTGACCAGAAGAGCTCTTTCTGAGGCACACCCAATACACAGCAGGCAAGCTGGAAACAACTCCCTTCACCGTGACTTGCAAAAAGAACACATCAGACTACATACCCATGAAGTCACGATATGCCTCATTCGTGAAAACTATAAATGCCCAAGTACGAAAAGAACTATTTTTCTTTGCAATTTAAGAACACAGGTGGTAAATAATAAAATTACTGATCAAAATTAATCTTAGTCCTCCCAGGTGGTTTTTGCCTTCATTATCTCTAGTACTAACTCCCAAAATCCAAACTGTCCTCAGGTCAAGTAGAAAGTCTAAGTCTCAAAGTAAAAGTTCTTTCCAAGGACAATAGGTTTATATGGAAGCTACAAGGGCATGAGGAAAGGCATAAAATAAAATAGCGGATCCTGTGAGACTCAGGATAACTGTGCACTGGACTCCATCCCCACCCTCACCTAGACATTCACTCTTGGTGCACAGCTAAGTACGGACAAGGTGGCAAGGGTACAAGAGCATCCTCAAAAGTGACAATTCAATAATGAAAAATGGGCCAGGCCCAGTGGCTCATGCTTGTTATACTAGGACTTTGGGATGCCAAGGCAGGCAGATCACCTGAGGTCAGGAGTCCGAGACCAGCCTGGCCAAGATGGCAAAACCATATCTCTACTAAAAATACAAAAATTAGCCAGGTGTGATGTCACATGCCTGTAATCCTGCTACTTGGAGGCTGAGGGAGGAGACTCGCTTGAACCCAGGAAGCGGGGGTTGCAGTGAGCCAAGATCACGCCATTGCACTCCAGCCTGGGAGACAGAGTGAGACTCTGTCTCAAAAAACAAACAAACAAAAAATGTACTGCCTGATGAGAGAGGAGGAGGGGTAGAGGCATTCAGCCCTAAAGCTAAACAAGAATAATTAAAAGTTAAGGAATGTTTTCAGCTATTTTAAGAAATACAAGACTGTAAATGTTCAGATTTCCCCTGAAATGAAAACGGCACCTGTTCTGCTACAGTGAGAGGAAAATAAAGGTAGATATCAGCATTGGTGGAAGCTTAAATGCTTTTCTGGCTCTGTATTATATTTGTATCTTTTATATTCATCCTCTGCTTCTGATTCAACTATCAGCCCAGCTACGTTCATGAGTAGTTATAAGGATCCCCATTTTGAGGATGAGGAAAATGATGTGTTTTTACTGTTGTTTTGTTTGTTTGTTTAGAGATAGAGTCTTGCTCTGTTGCCCAACTAGAGTACAGTGGCATGGTCATAGCTCACTGCAGCCTAGAACATCTGCACTCAAGCAATCCTCCCATCTCAGGCTCCTGAGTAGCTGGGACTAGAGTCATGTGCCCCCACATCTGGGAGAAATGATGTCTGAAGTGGTCAAGATCCTCCCAAGATCCAACAAGCAAGGAGAATATGCAGATTTACAAGAAAAAAAACAAACCCATTCAAAAGTGGGCAAAGGATATGAACAGACAGTTTTCAAAAGAAGACATATATGAGGCCAACAAACATATGAAAAAATGTTCATCATCACTGGTCATTGAAGAAATGCAGATCAAAACTACATTGAGATACCATCTCACACCAGTTAGAATGGCGATCATTTAAAAATCTGGAGACAACAGATGCTGGAGAGGATGTGGAGAAATAGGAACACTTTTACTCTGTTGGTGGGAGTATAAATTAGTTCAACCATTGTGGAAGGATGTAGAAATAGAAATACCATTGGACCCAGCAATCCCATTACTGGATGTTTATCCAAAGGATTATAAATCGTTGTATTATAAGGACTCATGCACACATATGTTCATTGCAGCACTGTTTACAATAGCAAAGACCTGGAACCAACCCAAATGCCCATTGATGTTAGACTGGATAGAGAAAATGTGGCACATATACACCATGAAATACTATGCAGCCATAAAAAACGATGAGTTCATGTCCTTTGTAGGGACATGGATGAACCTGGAAACCATCATTCTCAGCAAACTGATACAAGAACAGAAAATCAAACACCACATGTTCTCACCCATAGGCAGGTACTGAACAATGAGAACACATGGACACAGGGAGGGGAGCATCACACACTGAGGTCTGTGGGGGGGACTAGGGGAGGGACAGTGGGAGGTAGGGAGTTGAGGAGAAATAACATGGGGAGAAATGCCAGATACAGGTGATGGGGATGGAGGCAGCAAATCACATTGCCATGTATGTACCTATGCAACGATCCTGTATGTTCTTTACATGTACCCCACAACCTAAAAAGCAATTTGATAGATAGATAGATAGATAAATAGATGGAAACCAAGGTTTATGTGCCAGACACTAGGCTATTATGTTGGTACAAATGTAATTTCTTTGAATGGCATGACTTTTAATGGCAATAACTGCAATAACTTTCTCCAACCTAATAAAAGTTTATATCCATTATGCCATTTGATTTTCATAATAAACTTGTGAAGTGATACTATCCTCCATTTCACAGATGAGAAAGCTGAGGCATAGGGAAATTAACTTGCCCAAAGTCATACAGTAAGCATTAGAAGCAGTCTTTGAACCCAGCACTAATCCAGAAGCCTGTGTTATTTCCACAGTGCAATGCATCTGCAGGAGCTAGGAAGGAGCACCAATACGGAATGGCTGGGGTGGGAGTAGTCAATGGTGCAGCTAAAGGCTGGTCATCTGAAGGTCAGAAATGGCTCAAACTAAGGTCAGGGAAATTAGTGAGGGTGTTGATATATTATCAACAAGGTGTTTCCTCACATTGGATAATTTTAGGAAACTTTACGGAAAAGTCCAGTTACAAGGGTAGAGGCAGAATGCAGGAAAACCACAAAGAGTAATGCAGAACTTCAGGAACAGTAACGGAGAATGCTCTTACCCACAGGAGCTTTATCAGTCTGTTCTCACACTGCTAATAAAGAGATACTGAGACTGGGTAATTTATAAAGAAAAGAGCTTTAACTGATTCACAATTCCACACGGTTGGGGAGGCCTCACAATCATGGCAGAAGGCAAGGAAGAAGCAAATGCGCATCTGGCATGGTGACAGGCAGGAGAGCTTCCGCAGGGGAACTCCCATTTATAAAACCATCAGATCTCCTGAGACTTATTCACTCCCATGAGAACAGTATGGGGGAAACTGCCCCCATGATTTAATTATCCCCTCCTGGACCTGCCCTTGACACATGAAGATTATTACAACTCAAGGTGAGATTTGGTTGGGGATGCAGACAAACCATATCACTAGCCTAGAAGAAGCAACAGGTGGAGGAAGTTACTGGAAGCTGGAGCGGGAGTGCCATGTGGAGAGGACCAGCTACCGGGAGCCTACACCCTGTGGAGACACAGGAAGGCAGGCAGGGGAATAGGGCTCCCTCCATCACTCCTCCCCCTCTCTTGGATCTGCTGCTGATGCCAACCAACTGAACCCATCTGGAACCCAGAAAGAAGGGAGCCCAATGGTGCTCCGTACAGTCAGCCTCCCTGGCACAGAGCCGGATTTTGAAGGGTAGACAGTGGATCAAGAGGAGCAAACACAAGAAATTCACCCTCCCACTGTCATGGATACAGCTCCAGATTCAGACCAATGGGAGCAGTCATGGGAGCTAGATTGCAGATCCCAGTCTGTTGCAGAGAGCTTCCTGGGATGAGATCTTCATGCCAAGATGCTCCTTTCAAGGGCTCAAGTCTCACACTCTGGGGTGGTTATGGCTTCAACTGGCTTAAAGACTCAGTTATCAGACCAAGCACCTGATAGCTGCTCCCTGCTCCTCCCACCACCCCTGCTGCCTTCCTACCTTCCAAAAACATACTGGCTATAAGCAGAGGTTTTGATCTAGATTCAAATCACGGCTCCAACTCTCACCAGTAATCTGTTATGGAGCAAGTTATGGAATTTTCCCCTTCCTCAGTTTCCTCATCAGTAAAATGGGTATAAGGACAGCACCTCTCTAAATGGAGTGCTATAAAGAATGAATAACGTGGTACCTGGCACACACCAAGAGCTCAGAAATTGTTAGCAATTATAATTATTGTGATTCTCCCCATAAGCATCTATTGGGCTTCAGGCTATGAGCTAGAAGGAGAGTTGTCCGTAATGTCCGTAAGCTTCTGATAAATGCCTGCGCAGGGATGTACCAGCAACCATTGCCAAATATAAGGAGAAGTGCTAATGGGCAAATATAAGGAGCCTCTGAAGAGGGACCCCAAGGCTGCAGCCATAAATCAGAAGGAAGCCAGAGGCTGAGAAGAGCAAGCGAAAGGCAACAATGACTAAGTTTATGTCAAAAATGCATGTGAACTTGGAGCCGCCAAACAGCAAAGGGCGCATCCCCAGCCTCCGTCAGCAGCTGTGACTGAGGAATGTTGATCAATCACAAGCAGCAGCCATGGAATTCAGCCACCACTTCACCCGGAAATTTCTGGGTTCTGTTTTGCGCCCTGGAGCCAAGCAACCCTTCCCAGAGCAGTGAGAGACAGCATTCCTGGGCTTTTCACAGAGACACCTTTGCAAATGGTATCAGCAGAGTCCATTGGCATTAAAGTTGCTGCAGTTGGGTGAATCACTGCAGGAGCAAATAGGAACGGAATGAGCTAAAACAGTAAAGATAAGTTGGCAAGACTTTTAAGAAGCCAAACGGTAAGAAAAATTGTCATATACATTAAGGCATCTCTGCAATTCTCTTCTCCATGGTCCTGCTCTAAGGAAACAGTTTGTCAATATCCCCACCAGGCAAGCAAGGTAGGTGGGGGACACTTCTTGTCTAGAGGACCATGTCCTGGAGCTTCACTGGGAACGGAGATGCTGTGCTCTGAGTTAGCCTTCTAGTCAGCAGAACCACAAGTGGCGTGGGGCCAGGAGGGAGCTGGGTCCAAAGCACAACACCTATATGAGGGGTCCAGGGATGACACCAAACAAGGTGGAGTGTGGGGTGCAGAGCAGGTTCTAGACCACAGGTGCGTGTGTCCAGGACTGGAGCAAACACTCACAGTGCGGGAGGCCAAAGCAAGGGTCTCCTAGTTTCTGCAACCGTGGGCATAAAAATACTAGGAGAATGTGAATGCAATGAGCAGACAGTGACCAAGCTGATGTGTTCCGGCACGGGCCAATGCAGGAGTTCATGCATTCATTCAGCAAATACGTATCAATCTCCTACACTGTATCAGCTGTTTTAGGCAATCAGTATATAGCCATGAACAAAACCAACTTGATTCCCACCCTCGTGGAACTTATATTCTAGCAATGGGAGATGGATATAGCCAAATAAACTAGTAAGTATATGACTCCAGGTAAAGACAAGTACTATGCAAATAAACAAAGTAGGTTATGGGAAAAGAGGCTGATGAGGAGGGAGAGCAAAAACAGGAAGACTCCAGCCTTTCCCCTTCTCCTCCCTGACTTAACTTCTCCAGGGAAGGGAACCCTAACATTGTCATATGTAGGCTGCGCACCAAGACACTGATTGGGTCTAACCCACTAATGGAGTTGCTTGCTTTAATATGAGTATCTTCCCCCTCTCTTTTCTCTCTTCTATCCAAGCAGCAGGAATAGCAAGTGACTGAAGGCACAACGTCTCGGAGCAACACTCAACTAGCCTTCTCTCCTCTCTCTTCCATGCATGTGTCTTGGGCAACAAGGTGCTCCGCTAGGCAGGGCTTGCTTGGTCAGAACATGTCGTGTCTGCCCATCTACGGGTCTCTTCTGCCTCTTTCCTGCAGGCAACCCTAGTGAAAAGAGAGGTAAGGCTTAGGTTTGGGCGTAAAACAAGATGGATGGAGACTAAAAAGCAACTGGCAGCCAGGACAGCAGTGATGACCTACTTCAACGTGATTTAACTTGTTTAGGGAAAGGGATATTCTACATGGTCCCGCCCAGTTCACGAGCCATTCCTTGCTTTACGTTTGGGGACTCAAGCCCAGTCAATAATAACATGGCTGTCTTTAGCCATTGTGTATTGCTACAAAGGAATATCTGAGACTGAGTAATTTGTTAAAAAAAAAAAAAAGGTTTATTCGGCTCATGATTCTGCTGGCTGGGAGACTGGGCATCTTGTGAAAGCCTCAGGCTGCTTCCACTCATGATGGAAGGTGAAAAGGAGCAGGTATGTGCAGAGATCACGTGGCAAGAGGGGAAGCAAGAGTGAGAAAGGGGAAGTGTCAGCCTCTTTTTAACCACCAGGTCCCACAGAAATGAAGAGAGCAAGAACTCACTCACCACTAGCCACCGCCCAAAGAGGAATTAATCTATTCATGAGGGGTGTGCCCCCATGGCTCAGACGCCCCCCAAGAGGTCCACCTCCAACACTGGGGATAAAATTTCAACGTGAGATTTGGAGGGACACACATCCCAACTGTGGCAATGGCAGTTCTCTGCCACTCACCATGTATATCCGTCAGCTGTGGTTGCCTGACAAACACCCATGAGTCTCAGTAGAGTCCAACAATAAGCATTTATTCTGCTCATGTTCCTGTGGGTTGGGGGTTCTGCTGATCTTGGCTGGGCTTAGATGGGAATGAATGAACAGCCCTAGACTGAAGGTCTGGAGCAGTCTGCTCCACTGTCTCCAGGGTCTCTTATCTTCCTCAGACCAGGGCATGTCCTTTTCATGATGAAGGCAGAAGGACGAGAGGACAAGCAAAAACACCCAAGACATCTTATAGCCTTAGGCTCAGAACTGGCACACGGTTGCTTCTGCCCACACTCCTACAGGCCAAAACAATTCACACAGCTAAGTTCCAACTCAAAGAGCAAGGACCTGCATCTACCTTTAGTGGAACAATTGCAAAGGCGCCGGCAAAATAAGTGGAAACATGAAGGGGTGAAGAAATAAGAAGCACCATTCCTCCTGCACACACCTCTCTTGGAAACATCCTAAGGAGTAGTGGCATGGTCCAGGGATAAAGAGATCTTCCCTTGGGCACCCACCTCACATTTGAGGTCATCTTTGACTAGGGTTTGCCAGTAAGGAAGCAGTGACTCCTTATTAATGATTTTTTAAAGCCACCATTCACTGTGCACTTACTGTCGGCTAGTCCTCATTCTAGATGTTTTACATGAACAAATCCATCTTCATCCTCCTAAAAACCATTTGACATGGGTTCAATAACTGCCTTTATTTTGAAGGTGAATAAATGAAGGCACAAGAAGGTGAAATAAATTGTTTAAGGTAATAAAGCTAGGAGGCACTGGAGCCAGGATGGGGATCCAGGCAGTCAGGCTCCAGCACATGCCCTCCTAACTACACAAATAAGGCCTTTGCCATAGAGAATGTGGCCTGATCACACACGTTCCTAGTCAGTTCTGTGCCCCTTCCACAAGCTCAGTGGATGCTCATGAATGAAAGAGGCTTTAGACATTGCGAGGGGAAGGAGGAGGCCTAGGGGTAGGACCCAGCTTGACATACAGAAGGTGCTGGTTAGTAGGGGCAGGAGCTCAGATCAGGGTAGCTAAGTTGGGGCCAGGGAAGCAGGGAGAAGACACAGAAAAAGCCTTATCAGGGACTCTGGAGGAAGGAAGGCTAAGCGAAAGGCTGAGTGGACTCCAGTGGCTAGAAAGAGGTCTCTGGACTAAAAGAAGACTTGATTTTGAGAATTCACACAGCTCATCTTAGCATCATTTGTCTCTCTAAATGGATAGGACCTGGAGTTCTTAGTCCAATCCATACTAGGAGTGAGGGCACAGGGGCAGAAGAAGACATGGGAGAAAGCAGGTGCCCTGAGGCCTCATCTCAGGCAGCCCAGGGATTTCAGTGGTAAATTTAAAGACAGAGAGACAGGGAGTCCCCTGAGGCGCATTGCTGGCTTATATTCAACCTGTCACTCACTTCAGTTACTCTCCTTATTTTCCGTTATGATAAACAATGATAACAGCTTACTCAGTAAGCATTTTATGAGACAAGCCATTTTCAGACACAGGGATTGCATCTGACACACATGACAACCCCACATGGGAAGCAGCTCAATTTCAGATATGTTACTAGGGCTCAGAGAGGTTAAATGGCTTGCCCAGGACTGTGCAATTAATTAGAATTAGAATCAACATGTTCACCTTCTTACCTCTGCACCAACTCCACATCTTTCCCTATAAGAAAGGAAAGTAGAATTAATCAGGCTATAGTCTCTTAAGAGAAGGTAGTACTTTAAGTCTGTATCAATCATTCACACTTTAGTATGATGTATTTCCAGGCCAGTCTAGTGTAGAATACCTGGATGTGGCAGAAAGGTGCAACAAGGGCTCCACCTAGGGGTGGAAGGGAAGCAATGCAGTGAACATCAAAACACCGTAATTCTACTCAGTTTCTATTTATCCCTCCTTTGGGACTCAATTGTTGGAACGAAGCTCACAGAGGTCCAGGACAAGGCAAAAGATGTAGGATGAAGTCACTGAACAAGTAATAATTATTAAGACCCATCCAGGTGCAGGGTGCTGTGCTTAGCACCCAGGAGAAGCCAATGAATCTTCCCTTCTAGGATAAAGAGAAAGGCAATAAGTAAGCACACAGTTAAGAATGTGACAGCAATGGATGCTACAAAAATAACGACATGTCGTAATAGGATAGAGAGTTTTGAGGGTTACAGGGCAGGGTTACAGTTCTGGGAGACAGGTAAGGGCTCCTAAGAATATGCCATTGGTGTGAGACTTGAATAAAGGCAGGTGCTAAGCTTGCCCGTATCTAGTTGATTGGAAAAACAAGGTCAAGATTCAATGCAAAAAAATTATAATGGCAACAGTAGTAACAACAGAAGAGTAACAGCACTAATTGCTAACATTTATGTAGCTCCTATTACGTGATGGTATGATTCTAAGTAATTTACAATGCAGCACATCATTTGATTTTCGCTACAGTCCTGTGAGGTAGGTATTATATTATTACAAATCCCCATTTTGCAGATGAAGGAACTGAGGCACAGAGATTAAGTGATTTGTCCGAGAGCAAGTAAGAACCAGAAGGAAAGAAAGTTGCTGGGTAGTCAGTGATGAGGTCCCAGGGTCCCAATACTAGGTCCTAAAAGGCAAGATGGCCAAAGAGCCAACAGCTGAAATTGGGGGGAACTGGCAGCATTTTCCAGACTGTGAGCAGGACCTTAACTTCCATCCTAGGCTCAATGCCAGGAATCTAAATTGGCTGCAGCAACAGAATCATGATGTCCCTGAATGAGAGCGTTTAGCACCCAGCTAATTTATAATGCTTCAAAGATGCCCCACCTCTGAGGGCAAAGGAGAGAGAGTGAAACAGAGCGCTGCCTGGATTCCTCATGTATTTGAGCCACAACGTGATTTTTCTATACTGCCAACGCCTGTCTCTTCTGTGCTCCATGGAGGATAATAGCAGAAACCAGCTGAGGTTTCAAGGTTGAAGCTTTATACACTGGAAAACAGGTTTTCATTGGTTATATGTTTCTTATAGTGTCCTCAGTTCAGCCAGGAGCTAAAGTTACTCTAGATTTATAGGCTAGGGACTGAGCAGCATTGCCAGAAACACGTGTGGGCCTGTGAGAGATGTATTTGTGCATGAGCTTTTCTGGAGATAATGGTTAAAAGTGAGTTCCTGAGTTTCAAGTAGACTGTCCCTTACTGTGATGTGAACAGTTCACTTAACCTTTCTATGCTTCAGTTTCACCATCTGGAAAATGAAAATAACAGTGTGACCCAACTACTTTATCTTAATCAGCTATTGCTATGACGCTGCCAGGTATCAGACAACTCCAAAATCTCAGCGGTTGACCATGGCAAGCATTTACCTCTCACTCACAGGCCTGCATGGTGCTGAGGCAGCTCTGCTTCAGGCTGCGGTTAAATCTCTGTCATTTCCATGTGTCCCTCATTTTAGGATGAAGGGAAGCAGTTATTGGGACAGGCCAGTTCCATGGCCAGTCGCAGGAGTTCAAGAGGGCTGGCCAAATCACCTGAGCACATTTCCAGGTTTGGGTTGGACCTAGGGCACACTGCATCCACTCACATCCCAACAGCTGAAATCAATCACATGGCCAAATTCAAAGTCAGAGGGGTGAGGAAGTATATCCCACCCACACAGAAGCCATGACAAGACTGGGGAGGGGTTCCAGTTATTGCTGATGTGTAAAATTTTACCCCAAAACGTAGAGGCCCAAACCAATCACTGTTTCGCTGTTCATTGCATTGGTTGGAGCTTCGGGAAGGGCTCAGCCAGGCAGTTCTCCCTTGTACTCATTCTTGCGATTGCAGTCGGGTGTGATGGCAGCTGGGCTTCAGCCATCTGCAGGACCCGCTGGGCTGGACACCCAAGGTGGCTCCTTGTATGGCTGTCACTTAATGTGAGTAGTTGACCGTTGGCCAAGATGCCTACACTGTGGCCTCTCTAGCATGGAAGTCTCAGTTTAGTGAAGTTAGAATTCTTACACGGTGCCTGGCGTCCCCTGCAGTGAACGTCCCAGGAGATCAAGGGAGAAGTCACTGGGCTTTTTCCAATCTAGCCTCTGAAGTCACGTAACATCAATTCCACTGCATTACTGGTGACAAGTAAGTTGCTAAAGTTGGGCCAGATTCAAGAGGAAGAAATACCTCTCAAGTGTCAAAGAATTTGCATGGTTTTAAACCATCACAGGAGGAAAGGAAGAAAAATGCATAAATAATACTATCTACATACCACCCATAAAGTCACTGCAGTGACAATATGTGTAAAGTACTTAGCACAGTGTGTGGTACAGAGTAAGCACTTAACAAATGGTAACCACAGGTATCACAGAGTCCTTGGATGGAGATTCCAGGTGATCTGCCTATCAGGCTTGTGAAATCAGTCAAGATAGCTGGTCTACCTCGGTGAGGCCAAACGGGAATGGCATTGGAGCTACTGTTTGCTGCTCATCTACAAGGTGTCAAGGGCTTTTGAGGCAGTCTACATCCAGCATTTCATTTAATATCCACAACAAGCTTGTGAGGCCATACTGTTGTTTTCCTTATAATTCTGAAAACTCTCACATCTGCCCATCACCCTTAAAAAGGTTGGAAATATGCTGTTGTGGGACAGTGGTTAAGCATCTTCCCTCCCTACCCTCAACTCTCCTCCCTGGTTTAATGGTCCATACCGCTAGAAGCCCACTCATCTCTTTGATGTTTTTGATGAGTTTTTTTGAATTTGCTCTTCTCTTTGTCACAGCCATAATCCCACTGAGTAAGTCATTCTGGTCCCACTTGCATGTCACTGAGAACTTATTAAAGACAGGGAGCATGTCTGATCTATCTCTGAACCCCGTACCCAGGGCAGAGCCTGGCCCAGAGGAATGTAGACATTTTCCATTTCTTCTTTCAGGTCCATTCACCATCTTTCTGTAACTGGATGGACCTCATCAACAGCCTCCCTCAACCTTGGCTTCTGATTAGGTTTGACCAGAAGGGAGTCCCAGCAGAGGGTCAGAGGTAGGGAGGAGAGTACAGTCAGGGTGTTTATGCCCCCAGCTCCCTCTTTGCAAGCTTCCTGGGTCTTGCTGTGCCTTCCAACTGAGGGGCCTGGCTCCTCCCCGACCCTGCTCTCCACGATGCTCTCCCACCCGGGATCCCATATCCAGGATCTGCTCCTGCACCCTGCCCTTGGACTCAGGGAGAGGAACATTATTTTAGCTTTGGGTGCTGCACTATTCCTTATGGTTTTCTACACCTTGCCCATGCATTTGCACATAACCCTTTTATTTTATTTAACCTGTTTATTAATGTATCTTTGGATTAACCTAATTGAAAGGTGCCATCTGCATCCTACGGACCCTGACCGGTACAGCGAAGCTCAGGAAACAGGTACCAGGCAGGTGTCTTTCAGGCTGTATGTCCTATGACTACAGATTCTTCTGGATACACAGGAAAGGCCAGAAGACCCAGGACACTGCAGAGGACACAGCCAGCTCTGTGAGTGAGCAATTCAACTGCTGAGTCGATCCCTGTCCAGAGCTTTCAAACTTCCACTCAAGGCTTCACTTAGGGATACAGCCTTCTCTCTCCAGATGCATCAGTGACAGTGAAGATTTCAATTAGAGCCAGGAGGGGCCTCAAGTGCTTGACACACCTCACCAGTGGTAGTAAGCAAGCAGGTACCACAGTTCCCTGAGACTCGCCAGACTGCCTCCCATAAGCCTGGACAAGCATAGCGAGCCCTCTCCCGGCCCCTGCCGTCCTTCAGCCCACAGCCGGATGAGTGCGTCAGGCTCCCTCACCCAAGGAAACCTCCCAAAGCATGCCCTGGCAGGGGGTGTGATCAGCATCGTATCTACTCGTGGGCATGTCTAATCTCATTTCCCTGCTCAAATCCCTTTAATGACTCGCACTTGCCCTACAGTCCAAATGCTGCCTGAGCTGTACTTGAGCTCCCACCCCCCCACCCCAGGCTGAATCGGGGTCTCCTGTTCTGCACTCCCAAAGCACCCTGCACTCTCCTGCCTAGCTCTTGTCACATTCGCAATTATTCAGTCACTTGTATACTCATCTGTATCCTATGTTCCATCCTAGTGGTCTTGTTAAAAACTAAGCAAGATCATGAAGTCAAATCAGGTCCCCCTTCGGCTCACACTCTGCTGGCTTCCCTGGACACTCGAGTAAAGCTGGTCTTCACAGTGGTCCACAAGGCTCTGCACAATCAGTGCCCCATGACCTCCTGCTCCCTGCTTCTTTCACTCTGCTCCATCCGCCGTGACCTCCTTGCAGACCTTCCTGGAACATGCCAAACACATCCTTGCCTAAGGGCATTTGCATGTGCTGGTTCCTTTACCTAGAACGTTGCTACCCGTGATTCTCCCCTTACCTTTCAATTCTATTCCAACATCACCTCTGAGGTAGACCTTCTCTGGCTACCCCATTTAAAAAGCCCCTACCTTCTCTACTTCTGGAATTCCTTAGTCCCATTCCCTGCTGTATTTTCTTCTTGGTATCGATTCCCAACCAACCTACTCTAAATATTATTTATCTTATTTATTTTCTGTCTTCTCCCAGCCAACATCAGGCCTTGAGCAGGGATTCCTGTATCTTTATTCACAGCTATATCCCCAGGGCCTAGATTAGGGCTTATCATAAGGAACTGCTTAATAAATATTCATTGAATGGATAAATAAATGTCTCCACCTACTACACTGTCAGCTTCATGAAGGGGCCATGGAATGGATTTAATCTGGGAAAGAACATATATTTATGCTTCAGTACACGCATAATTCTGTGTCCCCCTGGAAGGTGGGCTGCAGGCAGGAAGTCCAGTGAGGAGGCTGTGGTAAATCCCACACAATGAAGGCTCAGACCGGAGTCACAGCAGAGGCAGTGGGCATGGAGAGGAAAAGACAACTGGAGAGCTGCTCAGGAGGTGGAATCCACAGGCATCCATGAACAATCAGGGAAGAGAGGCAAGAATGCTGCCCCGCCCCACCCAGGTTCCTGGCTTGAATGATTTGGTAGACAGTGGTAAGATCATTGGCTCAGTCACAAGAAGAGACCAGTCAGGGGCTAAGCCCGGGTAAAAGGCTGTGTTGGAAGGATGGATGGAAGCAGAAATTCAACATCAGTCTTTGCAACTGAAGCCTGTCTTAATGCAATGCCAGGTTCAGAGTGCCTGTGCCTCCTCACTACAGTCCATACCCCCATTTCTGCCAAACCCAACAGATTTCCTATGAGCAAACAATAAATTATAAGAAAACAGGAGGGATTGTCTTTATCAATCTGTACATTTGTTAAACTGAGAAACCTCAATGGTATTGACATGGATTTTGATCTAAATGATTTTGGATTTGATTGAGTTGGGAATATATGAGAATAGCCAGAGTTTTCTTTAAAAAAAAAAAAAAGTGTGGGTGTGGCCAGAGAGGCAGGGAAGAGGGGAACTTGTATATTCTAGAATGTCAAGGGGTTGGAATTAAAACAGTCCACTGCTGACGTAGTGAAAGATTAATTTGAGTTCAGAAATGAACCTAAGTTCATATGAAAATAGGAAAACAAGGGACTTCTTAATAAACAGTGTCACGACAACTGATCAACCACTGTGGGAGAGTAATGCTGAGTCCCAGCCTCCACAGCACAGCAAAACCAACTCCGTGGAGATGAGAATGTTTAATGAAAAAAAAAAAAAAAAAAAAAAAAAAAAAAAAAAAAAAAAAAAAAAAAAAAAAAAAAAAAAACCTATAAAATCACAAGAAGAAACAAGACTAAATGCTTTTTCCCTCTTACAAAAGAATAAGTCTTCAAAACATAACACCAGAAACAATGCATGGAAAAGTAGAGATAACACAGCTACATAAAAATTTAAAACCTCTTTATGACGATGAACAACATGTAGCAGGCCAAAAACATAAATTAAAACCTGGCAAAAAGCATTGATAATATGTATTATAAAGGGTTAACAGTCTCAATAAAAAAATAATTTTTGTAAATTAGACTTTTAGCAGCATGGTAGACTGATCTATGACAGAGGCCTCTGTCTACGACTGAAAACCCACAAGGGTGCAGGGATTAAAATAATTAATATTTAAAATATACAGATTCACTCTAAAGAGAGGAAAATCTCTGGAGTGAAAATAAATGGAAAGAGAACTCAAGGCCAGAATGGAAGGTGTTTAGCCCATGCCACCTCCCACCAGGAGGTGGGTGCATGGCCTCAATGGCTAGGGACCGGGATTTTAATGCCATCTTTGGGATAGGAGATGTGGTCTTGGATCCCGGTTAGCAAAGTAATAGAACTGAGACCTTGTGTAAATTCAGGAGCCTAAAATGTCTCCTCCATGGAACGGACTAGAGTCACTCTTCCCACTGCTCTGGAAACAGCAAGGAAGCTTGCACCTGCGAGGAAACATGGCTGAAAGCAGGAAGTTTCCATGAGAAGCAGAAGCCCAAAGCCTACACCATACAGAGCCCAGGCTTATATATTTGTGTGATGAGAGATTTCAACACTAATAAATTGTTATGGGAGGTCATCCCAGGTTGGTGAAATCTCAAAGGCCCTAGTAAACACAAAATTTTTTTGAAAGAAGCTTCCACAGCCCAGGCACGAGGCACTCTGTGGGGGTGGGAGGAGACAGGGGATTCCCGGAGGTAAACTCCATATCTAAAATTAAATCAAGAATAAAACGAACAGGCAATCCAAACACACAATGCACATGGCCACCAATAAATGTATGAAAAGATCTTCACCCTTAATAGTAATGAAAGACATGCAAATAAAAATGACATTTATTCACTTCTCAGATTGATAAAGATTTATGAGATTTACCATTAGCAAAGACAGACACATGAGCATTTTATTTTCCAAAAAGTAAATGCTTAATAGCTTTGTAGCAGGAGACAGCAAAGTAAAGGCATGGCGTGTGGGCACTGGTTATCTGGTGCCAGGTTACTCCTGCTGTGCTGCCTATTTTTCTGGTTCTTTGTTGGGTCATATCGCCACCCCTCTTCTAAAGGACCACAAGGGTAAGACATTCCCAGTCAATGAGGTTCCCTTTTATGACTGATCACATCTAACAGACTGCATTTTCTGTTTGTTTAATAATTTACTGAGATAAAACTTATATAAGATAAAACTAGCCATTTTAAAGTGAACAATTTAGTGGCACTTAGTACATTCACAGCGATGTGCAACCACCACCTCTATCTAATACCAAAACATTCCTGTCATTCCAAAATCAAATCCCATCACTCTCCATTTCCACATTCCCTTTCTGTCCCTAGAAATCACCAATTGCTTTGTGTCTCTATGGACTCGTCTATTCTGGATATTTCATATAAATGGAATCATACAATATGTGATCTTGGTGTCTGGTTTCTTTGACCTTAGCATAACGTTTTAGAGGTTCATCCACATTGTAATATGTACCCATTACTTTATTCCTGTTATGGTTAACATTCCTTTGTGTGGGTATGCGACAATTTGTTATTCATTCATCTGTTGATGGACATTTAGGCTGTTTCTACCTCTCGACTATTGCAAATAGTCCTGCTATTAACATTTGTGTGCAAGTACTTGTATGATATCTGTTTTTAATTCTTTTGAGTACATATCTGGGACTGAAACCGTGGGGTCACATGGTAACACTATGTTTATCTTTTCAAGGAGCCACCAAACTGTTTTCCACAGTGGCTGAGTCATTTTATATTCCCACTCTCAAAGTACGAAGGTTCTAATTTGTCCACATCCTCAACAACATTTATGATTTTCCATCTTTTGTTTAAAAATTATATCCATCCCAGTGGGTGTAAAGTGATACCTCATTATAATTCTAGATGCTATTGTAAACGTAATTGTTTTCCTAATTTCCTTTACAGATGTATATGAACATTCTTAAATGCTGTAGGTGGAAGACAATTTGATACAACCTTTCTGAAGTCTAGCTTGGTAATATATCTAAAAATACATGCATGGCCTTAATGTTCAAAATTAAGAAATTTATTCTAAAAAGATAATCAGACAAAGTGAAACAATCTAGCCACAGAAAGAAAAATACTACATGTTCTCACTCCTAGCTGGAAACTAAAAATGTTGGTCTCATGGAGGAAGAGAATAGAATGATGGTTACAAGAGGCTGGGAACAGAATAGGGAGATGAAGGGAGGTTGGTTAATGGGTATAAACATACAGTTAGATAAAAGGAACACATTCTAGTGTTTGATAGGACAGTCAGGTGACTATAGTTAAGAAGAATTTATTGTGTATCTCAAAGTAGCTAGAAGATTTGAAATGTTTCCAATATGAAGAAATTTTAAGTATTTGAGATGATACCCTAAAAACCATGATTTAATCACTTCACATTATATGTATGTATCAAAATATCACATGCACCCCATATATGTGTACAATTATTATGTAGCAATAAAAATGTATATTGCAGATCATACTGTTTAGCCTTTCTTAAAGTTTTTTTTTAAAGCATCCTTGAACGAACACAGAGGACATAATGCTAAGTGAAATAAGCCAGACAGAGAAAGACAAACACTGTGATCTAAAGTATATGCGGAATCTGAAAAAGTCAAATGCACAGAAGCAAAGAGTAGAACAATATTTGCCAGGAGCTGGGGTATGGGGAAAATAGGGAGGTATTGCTCAAAGGGTACAAACTGTCAGTTATAAGGTGAGTAAGGACCAGGTACAATGGCTCGTACCTATAATCCCAGCATTCTGAAATGCCAAGGTGGGAGGATCACTTGAGGCCGGGAGTTCAAGACCAGCCTGAGCAGCATAGTAAGACCCTATCTCTACAAAAAGTAAATTAGCCAGATGCAGTGGCACACCTGTAGTCCCAGCTACTCAGGAGGCTGAGGTGGGAAGATCATTTACGCCCAGGAGGTCAAGGCTGCAGTAAGCTATGATCCCAACACTATATTCCCGCCTGGGTGAGTGACAGAGCAAGACCCTGTCTCTGAAAAAAATAAATAAATAAAGATGAATACGTTCTAGGAAACGAAATGTACAGCATGGTGACTATAGTTAATGATACTACACTAGACCAGGCGCAGTGGCTCACGCCTGTAATCCTAGCATTTTGGGAGGCTGAGGTGGGTGGATCACTTGAGGTCAGGAGTCTGAGATCAGTCTGGCCAATATGGTGAGACCCAGGCTCTACTAAAAATACAAAAATTAGCCAGGTATGGTGGCACATGCCTATAATCCCAGCTACGTGGGAGGCTGAGGCAGGAGAATCTCTTGAACCTGGGAGGTGGAGGTTGCAGTAAGCCAAGATAATGCCACTGTACTCCAGCCTGGGTGACAGAGCGAGACTCTGTTTCAAAAAATAAAAATGAAAACGAAAAATAATAGAGTGTATCTGAAATGTTCTCACCACAGACACACACACACACACGTAACTATGTAAGGTAACGGTAACCAATTGATTGTGGTAATCATTTTACAACATATACATATGCCAAATCATCATGTGGTGTACCTTAAATATATACAATTTTTATGTAAGTTTATAAAACCAGCGTGGGCGAGGTACAATTAGATGTTTTTATCAATACATATGCCTTCAAAGATCTAATAAGATGTTTAGGCAAATGTTAATATTGTTTATTTTGCGTAGTCATATTTGAGAGATTGTTTTAAGAGACACTTTAAAAACATTAAAGGAAAGCCATGTCGTGCTTTTGGATAGGAAGACTTAATATGGTGAAGATTTATTTCTTTCTAAATCTATAAATTTCATGCACTTCAAGTCAGAATCGCTAGAGTTTCTTTAAAAGGCATTTGACAAAATAACTCTAATGTTTATCTAGAAGAATAAACATCATAATAACCAAGATGTGGTTTTGCAGAAAAACAATTAAAAAGAAAGAGGAGTTATTTCCCCACTGTATTTTAAATTGTTGTTCAGCAACAAGGTGTTACTGGCTGTGTTCATTTTGCTAATAACATGGAGTGTGTTCTCAATAAGTATCTGTGGCATAGAATGAATGAACAAATATCCCTAGTTCTCAGAGAAAGGCAACTTTGAACTATGACTGTCAAATTGACAATGATAATAATACTTAATGTAGAGGCAGGTGTGTAAAAATAAAACAGCTTCGTTGATGAAAGTGTAAGTTGGTACAACCTTTATGGTCAGGCACACTAGTTACACATTTCCACATGAATGTAAATCGCAGCACTATTTTCAACAATACATTTAGAAGCAACCTTTGTCTAGCAATAGGAAAACAGTTAAATTAATTATGGTACATCCATACCATGGAATATGTGATGTCACTAAAAATGATAATGTAGCTAGCTAATACATTTCTTGACATGGAAAAGGCTCACAATATGCTTGAAAGTGAATTTTTAAAAGAGCAGAATTGTCATCTGCTATTTAGCAAGTATTTATAAAGGGCCCTCTGATGGCTCAACACTAATGGGAGTCGGAAACTGGTCAGGGAGCCCCAGGGTCCCATGAGGCTTACTGTCCAGCGGGAGAGAGAGATTTTTTTCAAAGGCCTGAATATTCTGACAGGAAAAAATGCAGGCTGCTGAGGGATGCCTGACAGAGGACTTAATTTCAGATGGAGAACTCCTGAGTACAGATGAATACGGATTGTCCAGGCACAGTGTAGGAGAGGCGGGGGTGCACACTGAGTGAGAAATGGTTGGGTGGTGTTCTCTGAGGAGGTGGAAGAAGGAAGTACATGCAGGGAGGTCAGAAAAGCAGATCTTCACAGAGGAAGTTAAGGATTTTTATCTTTATCGAAAACACAATAGGGAAAGGTGATGAAGAAATTTTGGAAAGGATGTGATCAGTCCAGAATTTTCAGTACACCACTCTGGTTTTGCTGTAGAGAAGAGAATGACTGCTCAGAAATCAGTATGATTCCATAGAAAATATGTATACTATATTTATGTATAGCATATATACTTATGCATATAATGAATACATCTGCATGTATTATAAGTACACATTATAAGTACACTTAAGTATATTATATAAAAATGTATATATTATGCACATATATACTCAGGTATATTATATATACATTCACCTATGTATACATCCATATAAAATATTTTACACATATATATATTAGATTCATGTCTACCTGTATTATGTAGACATATAAGTATTTATATGTATACCAATGTATATATTTCCATATGCTATATATACCTGTGTAGTATATAGATATATAATCTACTTAATGCATATATTTATATACTTAGATGTGTATAATATATACCTATATATTATATATGTATACTATAAATATATACCTGGGTATATATTCATACACTGATGAATAGTATACACAGATATCTAGGTAAATTGTATATATATATTATATATACTTATGTGTAATATATGCCTATTTACATTACAAATATACTATTTATAATATACAATTTGTAATCAGTACATATTTTATATACCAATGTATACTATATGTGTAATATATATACTTATAGATACTGGTGATGTATATTTATACACACACACACACACACCCCAATGTATATTATATATATATGTATATTATGTATATGCCCTTGTGTAATGCATATGTGTGCATGTGTGTATACCCACATGCATGGATACCTACATCAAAATGTCAATGGTAGCTAACTTTGGGTTGTGAAACTATAGAAAATTACTTTTCTTTCTTTTTGTTCTTCTTAATGTTCTGCCTTCCCTCCTAACATTGTCAGTTAACAGATATTATACATTTATTACAAAGAAGAAAGGAGAAATAAAAGACAGTTGGAGGTTGGAAGTATACCCATACAGCTCATTTTTCCCTTGGCCAGAACACATCCTCAGCCCTGCAACTATACTCATCTCCTAGAAAGATCCCTGGGTGGGCTCCCATGTGGCCTGAGGCCCCTCCCCTAAAGGACCATTTAGTGATACACCTGTGTTCTTAGAGGGAAGGTACCTGCAGCCCAAGCTCCAGCTCCTCTGGCTGCCTGGCTCCCTTGAAAAACAGCAGCCCAGGGGGTCTCAGGAGTTAATTAAAGCACCACAGGAGCCTCAGCCTGCAATGACAGCTGTGACTCTGAGCCAGGGGAGGGGCTCTTCATGGAGACTGAGGCCAGGTTATGAGACACAAACAGGGAACTCATGAGCCTCAAATCCAGAGGAGAGAACAGGACTCCCAACCCTCGTGCTCTCTAAAGAGCCAAGTTCTAGGTCTTCGGGTTGTGAATGCAGCCAGGAGACTCCTCAACAGGTCTGGAGCAAGGAAGCAGCCCTGTGGTTCACTCACCTCAGCTCCTGTGAGCGCCTGGCAACCAGAAGACCCAGGAAACAAAAATTCTGTCCGGGTCTGAGAAAAGCAGAATTTTATGCACACATTTATTGCCCTCCTGGCAATTTCCAAATGCACTGTCAGTAGAAAACTGTTTCCAGGACACTAAGACTAATCAAAAGTCTGTTCAAAACACATTATGCAGGTACCTAACATAACCACATACATTAGTTTCTTATGGTTTTATATTCAGTTCAGCACAGACTGCATGCGAGATTTATGGAGCACAGACTCCATGTGAGACACTATGCCAGATGCTGTGAGAGCACACGACAGGTAACACACAGTCCCTGTTTTTTCCCCAGTCCGTGGCAGGCATGTTCAAGGTGGGGGCTGGGTGTGAGAAGCAACTCACACCGATGACTCTCGTGGAAGGACCACTGAACTCAGCGCCACAACAGAGAGACAGTGAGACAGGAAAGCGGGAGGCTGTGACTACTTCTGGCTGGGGAATCAAAAATGGTTTAATGTAGATATAACTTTTCCTGAGCATCATCTGTATTATCTCATTTAATCTTTATAACAACCATATGGGAAAGATATTATTATTATCCCCATTTTACAGATGAGAAGAACTAAGGCTCAGAGAAGGTAAGCAGATGGCACCAAGGTAGTCAAGTTTGACTACACCACTTGGCTTCCCTGGATGATATGAGCAGTTCTTCTCCAAGGGTATATATCAGCACAAAAAAGGTTTTTTGAAACATACATGCCCATACCTCAACACAGATCTACCAAATGGGAGGTTTTCAGGGTAAGTTTAAGGTGTACGTTTTGAAAAAGCTCCCCTGGTGAAGCTGGTATGCATCTTGATTTATACCACACTATGAAAGCTTAAGTGGAATTTCAGACGATGAGGGTTGGAAAGATAAAAGCCTTCCAGGTGGATGGAACTGGGTGAGCAAAAGAGCGGAGCTAGGAAAGGGTGGTGCTTCTTTGGGACATGGTGAGTGGCCTTCAGCATAGGAGTCAGAAGAAGAGAGAGGTAGGATCTGCCAGTGTGGGGAGAAGAAGGTGGCTACCATATCACCAGTCCCATTCCTGGACTGCTCAAACCCATACGCAGAGCTTGGCCATCCCCTGCACTGTGTCTAAGCAGCCCTCAGTGAGGAGTGTGATCTGCTTGCACCACAGGTGAAAGAAACCAGCCTCTGTTCAGAGGGAGATGAAGGCCTGTCTGACATTATTGAGCACCTACTAATTGCCAAGCAATGCATTTGAGCCCTTTGCATACATTATCCCATTGATCCTTCCTAACAACTTCGAAAGTTATATATCGCTAGCTGCATTGTTTAAAAGATTAATGAGACTGAGTAATCTGCTTAAGGTCACATAGTCAATAAGTGACCTTAGCCAAGATTCAGCCTCACATCTGTCTCGCTCCAATGCTTGTGCTCTTTCTTCTGGGATTGAGTGCTTCCGGAAGTTATCAAAGGGGCTCAGATAAGAGGATGGTGAGGCTGGGCCATGTGGTGAACAAGGAATCGATGGTAGCTGTTTTGTCTGGGTTTCCATAAAAGCACGGCCTGAGACAAGGATGCAAGTAATTTGAGAGATGATTTTAGAAGTACTGGGAGGGAATAGGGAAGTGAGACAGAGAAAGGAAGGGAGCCAATGAAGAAGGCAGGTTGCCACTGTGGTCAACTGGGGCTCATTCCCACTGGGAGCCTCTGAGCAACGGTGGCGCACACCTCAGCACTGTGCCACCAAAGAAGAACAAGGAGGATACGATCTTTAAGCCCTTGTCGTTAGGGGGCTGTTCCCGGAGTACGAACTTCGCAGCACTTTAAGTTTGAGTGCTGAATACATTCCCTGGACCAAAGAACACCTTAAGTCTGAGAAACAGCTGGAAGCCTCTGGTGTACATGGGAAAGGTCTGCAAGTGGCCTCCAGGACTGGCTGATAGGACACGTGTGGGGCATCAACAGTATCTTCTGCAATGAATGCGTTCAGTACTTGGCGACTAGAACAAAGCATAGCATCCCTCAAGGACTTGGAAAGTAGGCAAATAAGATCTCCCTGTATGAAATAATTTAAGATTAGCAGGAACTGAATAAAAAAAACAGCTGAGCAGAGGCAGGTGAACAGAATTAGATGCCTCCTAGATCTAAGGGCCAAGGGCATCATCTGATCAGATATATTATTAAGATCTCTAAAGAGGCAGGGACAGAGTGGAAGAGGGTTGGTCGACTGCAGGAGCACTGCAGGGACCAGGAGTTGGCTGGGCCTGTTTCAGGCCTGTCCACAGAAGAGCCCCATGGTCAATGGATGGCGAGGATGTCCAGTCCCACTGGCCAGACAAGCCCTACTATAAGATGGACATATCTTAGCCTGGTGCCCTTAAACATCATAGCACTATCTACCCTGGTTTAAGGCCAGACATTTCCAGTAAATTCCCATGTGAATCTAGTTCCACATTAAACTCCTATGAGGATGAGTTTTTATAGCAGGATCATAGCTCAGTTTCCTAATCTCAATTAACGTGAATGAATCTGCCCAAGGGATGGGCCTGCTCCTGATGTGGAAATAAATAAGCATCCAGCTCTGCAGTCCAAAGTCCAGGCCCCAAACTAAACTTTATTTTGAGTGGCCTCACAGAACACAGCCCTCCAGCCTTTCCTAGGCAACACCCTAAATTTAAAGGGACCTGCCAATGTCTTTTTTTTTCTATTTAAGTTTCTACAGTAAACAAAGTGAGGAAGCTTCAAGGAGAAGATAACTAGGAATCCAGGCTTTTGTTCTGATTAACAATCACAAGACTCAATCGCCAGTTCTTTGCTGAACATTCTCCTTGAGTGTGTGTCTGTGTGTGCACATGCATGTGTCAATCTGAATGCTCATGCACGTGCATCCCCACATGCACATGTATTTGTGTATATGGATGTTTGTGTAAATATGTACATGGAAGCAGCAAACGTAAGCTCTGTAGTCCCTTACTAGTTCCGGGATCTCAAGCAAGTCATTAATAACCTGTCCAAGCTTCACTTCCCTCACTTGTAAAATGAGTGTAATAGTAGCGTCAATTTCACAGAACCGTTTGGGGGATAAGATGAGATAATACTTATAAAGCAGCTTAGCATAAGCCAAAGTGAGAATTCAGCCAATGCTAGCATTTGGCAATTCAGGTTACTTTTTTTTTTTTTTTTTTAAGACAGAGTGTCACTTTGTAGCCCACGCTGGAGTGCAATGGGGTGATCTTGGCTTACTGCAACCTCTATCTCCCAGGTTCAAGTGATTCTCATGCCTCAGCCTCCCAAGGAGCTGGGAATACAGGCACCCACCATACCCAGCTAATTTACACACACACACACACACACACATATATTTTAGTGCAGGTAGGGTTTCACCATGTTTGCCAGGCTGGTCTTGACCTCCTGACCTCAAGTGATCTGCCCACCTTGGAATCCTGAAGTGCTGGGATTACAGGCATGAGCCACTGCTCCCAGTCTCAGGTTACTATTTAAGGTGGTTCTTTGTATACACGTGTAAACTGTAGCCCCTTAGGATTCCACAGACATACATATCTGTGACTTTTGCTCCATGAGTCCCACATTATAATGTTCTCACCAACGGGGTTGGTCACAAAGTCAAGGGAACGTCTAGAGAATGACCACAGAACCAGTGTGGCGCTCTCTGTGGGAATGATTGCCAGACACCCGCGGAACCACCAGAGAGGAGCCAAGAGCCAGAAAAATGGAGAGAGAAATGGCCAAGTCATGGAGAAGTATGTTCCTGCAATCAGTTCACAGGACACTGTGAATCAGCATGCGATTCCAAGGACTTTTCACACAGCATCCTCAGGTAGACCAGAAGCCTCAAGCCAGCCGTGCTCATGGAGAATTCAAGTCTGTGCCTTGGGCAAACACAAACTGAAGCTTTTCACTAGATTGCAGTTTGATGATAACATGCTCCCTACCCCGCTTCAAAGCTATCTAGGAAAAGAGATTTCTGAAAGATATCTCTCCCTCTTACCACATAGTGGGACTCTGGATTTGGCTGTTTATCTCCAGTCTCAGACCTAAGATGATGATTCCGATAAGCTGGAATGAATCTTACAGCAGAAGGGGAGCTAGCAATAGCCCTGCTGATTTATCACCGTTTTCAACCCAGTTGGGTTCCAAGAGAATAAATCTTGCTTGCCTCTGGCTAGGTACCCGTAATCATGCCATGGACCATGACTTTCATATCCCATTAACTCTGAATTACTCAGTCTGGGGCTGAGCTAAGAGGCAATTTAAAATGGCAAAAGGGGAAAAATGTTCTGATTTAGATCTGATAGAGACTGGATTAAGTCCTCTCATTTTTCAGGACTTAAATGTGAGCTTTGTGGATAGGGAGCACCCACTGGATGGGACTCCCATGAAGAACCTGTGCTGCAGATTAAATGAGAGGAGTGGAAGCAAACGTGTTTCACAGGGTCTGCGGCTCCCTCATACCTGACTGTGAGGCAGGGGCTAACTTCCTCAGGAGAAGTATTCTATTCAAAATCACCAATCTCTGAAGCATAAATTATCACAGCCCTTTAGGGTAGCAATTTGGCAGTACCTAACAAGACAAAAAAGGCTCTTGCCTTCCAACCCAGATGCCTCGCTACAGAAACACTGGACATGTGTTTAAGGGAATGTGTATAAGTGTGTTTACTGTAGCCTCGTTTATAATACTGAGGAATCAGAGACAAAAAAAAAAGGTCCCTCAGTAGGTGCATGTCTTCAGAAAGGATGGCATGCCTATTCTATGAGAGAATAATCACCCATTAAAGAGAATGAGGGGAAAGGTGGTCTGTGAGAGGCACTGAGTGAAAAACATCAAGGTGCACAGTAGTGTCATGTGACATGCTTTCATTTTTCAAAAAAAAAAAAAATCACCATTTGGAGATGACATTGAAACCACTGCTTCTCTCCATCCTCAGTGTCTTAACACATAAGAGATGCCTCTCTGTCAGCAATCACGCAGACTCTGCAGTCCTAGCCACTTTGAACATCCCAAAATAAATTCACATCCAGCCTGACCTTATTTTTAGTCTTTCTGATCAGACCTTCTTGCCAGGACCATTTCTGATGCTCACCTAACATACTTCGACTGCGACAAAGACCATCAGGTCGGAGGAAAAGAAGAGAGGGCCTTTCTCAGCAATAACTTACCTGGTACTCATCTTCTGAGTTCATAGAGAGAGTCATGCTCTCTTGGCACTGAATCACCTACCCCAACAGCAGGGATAAGCCCTCAGGCTCCCCCACACGTATGGACCTACTCTAGATGAGTATGTAGGAGGACTGCTGGCAACAGAAATTGCACTTTTTGCTCTTAAAGAGAAGAAAGCCCTTAGCCTGGCATTTAAGTCCCCCAGAAGTTTGGTCATGCATTAGTCAGGATAGAATAAGATATACTATAGTAACGGATAAACCCCCAAATCTCAGTGACTTGACCTAACAAGGATATATTTGTCCCTCACTAAAAGTCTAGTGCTGGTTAAGTAGCCATACTCCATGCAGTGACTCAGAGACCCAGGCTGCTACCCCTCTGACTCTGCCATCTTGGTATGTGACCTTCGTGCTCACCACAACAGGAAAAGAGACCTGGAGGAGGCCTGTGTGTTCTTAACTGCCTTAGCCCAGAAGTTGCCTCCACTCACTCCACTGGTCAGAATTGTCACGTGGTTCCAATCTAACCCCAAGGGAAGCTGGGAAATAGAGTCTTATGTCCCCAGGAAACAGAAACTGTGTACTCATAACATTGTCTCCTCTCCAACTCCCCATCTACCTTTCCAACTTTAACCCACACACACTTTCTCACTCACCTGAGACTCTAAGCTTCATCTTCTCTGATTTCCCCACCAGGGAAGAGAGATCAGACTCCAGACTCCAGCCTCCAGACACATGGAATTCTACACATGCCTAGTTTCCTGCCTCTGTGCTTTTGCTAGTGCTATTCATTAATTCATTCAACAAATATTTATTGCATATTGATAATATCCTTGCACTGTGCTAAATCCTGAGGAAACAAATACAGTCTCTATCCTCATGAAGTATACATTCCAGGGGCCCATTTCCACCATCTCTGTCTTCTAAACATCACTGGGCTCTGCTCAGCTGATAGCCTACCTCTCTATTCTCTAAAATTGTTGGCAGGATTTGCTGGCTAATGCATGGAAGGGTCAAGCCCAGTGCCAGGCACAGGCAAATACTGGGTGACACATAAATATTCAACAACTATGAGTTGTTAGTAATACTAGCCACCTTATTTCAGTGAGAACACTAGGAGGTAGCTCTCTCATTCCACAGTCAATTCTTCATTCCTCTGTACTTATTCCCTTTTCTGAATTTCCAACTCCTCTTCATCACTTACTTGTAGGAGAGGACCCTGTCTATAAACTCAGCAGAAGGCAACTGACAGATTTAATAGGAGCTAAACTTTCTTTTGAGCAGTTCTTGAAATTTATTTATTTTGGGCTTTGAGAGAAAACTGGTCTCTTGCAGTATTTAGGGGTGTGACCAGAGGAGGCCTGAGGCTCCTTGAGGGAGTCCAGGGACCTTATACCAAATACTTTGACATCACTAATCAAGAATGAAGAATGAAATGGATTATAAGGCCCTATGGACTCATTCTGCTCAGATGTCACCTCTCCAGAGACGCCTTCCCAGACCACTCTGTATAAAAACATCATCTACATCATTCTCTACTCTTTTAGCCATTTTTAGATTTCCTCAAGTTATTTGTCACAACAAAAAATGATACACCTCTTCCGAGACTTCAGAACCGCTTAGCCTGGTATGCAGCCCAACGCCACATCACCAGGGGCACTCACTGGTCCTCAATACCAAAACTAGGTTCCTGGAGGACAGAGAATGGGTGATGTTATTCTTTACACTTTGTCTGATGCTCAAATCTGGAAGCATACATGCCCCCTGAACATGCTCCTTGACTGAATAAATTTTTAAAAACAGGATGGCAGGAAGATCATTAAGAAGCATGCTTTAGCATCTCAACTTTCTAAATTATGTTAAACTTCAGAATTTCTGTAGGCGCCTGTTTATAAATAAGATTAGATTCATACAAAATTGAGTTATTCTTCATGCTTGGTTAGTTATTACTGGGAATTTAAAAGCACTTATTTGGATAATATCCAGGTCATTTGAAATGTGCATCTTCTAAAAGTTGGGCCTGTTAGAGATAAACACCCATGCTGTGCTCCAGGCATAGAAAGTAGCAAAATGGTTCATTTCCTAGAATATCAGATGAAAGAACAACTCCTCCCCCACTCCCTAAATATAGCCTTTCTCTAAATAAAATATTCAATACTTAGCATGAGACTGCATTTGTGTCCCAACACGGTTTTCTGTTAACATACCTCATGCTGCTTTTAAAAATCAGATAGATTGGTTAAATCCTTTTAAGAAAATTAGGCAAGCAAAGATGCCGTTAGTGCGAAATCCATCACATACATAACAGAAGCGTAGTAATTATTTTTAAGGCCATTCTTTTTTATAATGCTTGTCATTTCTGGGTATTAGCTCAAACAGATAAAACTTGGAACCTCTTTAAGAGATGCCCTGAGTATCAAACATAATATAATTTGTCACAAAATGTGCTGGTGGTTTTTGATCTTCCTTTCAATTCATGTGTCAGTTATATATAGGATGACAATATAATTTACTTCCCAAAGACACTTAGGAGAGTGAAAAGGGCCCCATTAATATGAATAATGATGCCAGGACAACAAACAAGACATACAATTCTCCTAGCTTTGTAAGGTAGTAAGCCTTTTTTTTAAGGCAGGCTCTGTACGGTAAATATGCTAAAATCCTGAAAGTTAACTGTGGAAAAAAATGTTGGAGCTAGATCACGGATCGGTATACTTTCTCTTAAAGGGCCAGATAGCAAATATTAAGCTTTGCAGGCCAAGAGGCCAAATGGGGGATGCTGTATTATGTAAGTATTTACATATTCATTTAAAATGTAACTATTTAAAAATGCAAAAATCATTATTAGCCACAGTTTAGATTTGGCTCATGGGCCTACAATGGCCAACCTCTAACATAGATCATCGAGGACATTAAATGCTAAGCTCAGAAGCTTGGATTTCATTCTGCAGCCAGTAGTTTCCAGAATGATTTTTATTTTAGGTGTAGAAACTTGTTCTCAAATGAAATCTTATGTGGAAGCCCAATATATATGCAAAACAGATAAAAATGGTTCTGCTGTGTTTGAAATGGGAATGAGAGAAGCAGCCAACACCACCTCTCTCACCCTCAGCAGCAGACTCAGAAACCCCCAGCGGTCCTGCCCATCATGATTTTAAAACCACAGCCACAGTCAGTGGGGTGCTATTAAAGACTTCTGAGGAGAGAGGTAAAGAGATCACAGCTGTGTTTTACAACAATCATTCCAAGCACAGTATGAAGGATGCATTGGAAGGTGGAATACCTGGGGGCAGAGGGTCAAGGAGGGTCCAGCCTGGGATTGCAAGGATGCTTCTAAAGCAGGCATCAGGGGCATAAATGTGGGTCTGAGGGAGATTCAGATATTTATACAGGACCGAATTCATGGGCATGGGTCCTGTGCAGCCTGACATGGCCCATGCACATAGGGACCCACACTTGGTTTAATGCTCTATCACCATATTGACATTCCCAATTATTTTCCAATCAGAGCACTGCGATTTCACTTTGCAATGGGCCCCACAAATTGTGTCATTGGTCCTGCATGCAGGGATGCCTAAATCCACAGGTGCCTGAGCACACAGGTGCCTGAGTACCTTCCTCCCACTGTCCTAATGTGTTAGTCCATTTTGCATTGCTATAGAGGAATGCCTGAAGCCGCATAATTTATAAAGAGATTTATTTGGCTTATGGCTCTACAAGCTGTACAAGCATGTCACCAGCATCTGCTCAGCTTCTGTGAAGCCTCAGGAAAGTTACAACCATGGTGGAAGACTAGGGGGTAGCAGGCATGTCACGTGGAAAGAGAAAGGGGGGGGGAGGTGCCACACTCTTTTAAACAATCAGCTCTTGTGTGAACTAATATACCCAGAACTTCGTCTAAGAACTCATATCGCCAAGAACTTACCATGAGGATAGCACCAAACTGACATCTGAGCAGAGACGCACAGAGAGTCTCTAAGGTCTTACAATCCATTTCATCCTTTATTCTTGATTAGCTGTATAAATGTACGTGGTATAAGGGATCCACCTCCACGACTCAAACACTTCTCATAGGCCAAACTCCAACACTGGGGATCTTATTTCAACATAAGATTTGTGGGGACAGACATCCAAACTATATTGTTTTGTCCTTGACCTCCCAAATCGCATATCCACTTATTGTAAAATAAAATCATCCTTTAGTTCCCTAAAGTATTAATTCCTTCCAGCCCCAACTGAAAAATCCGAAGTCCAAACTTCATCTGAAACTCAAGATATAGCTGTGAGCCTGTAAAATGAAAAACAAGTTATTTACTTCCAAGATATAGTCGTGATACAGGCATTGGAGAAACATTTCCATTCTAAATGGGAGAAATCAGCTGAAAGAAAGGGAAAACAAGCCCCACACAAGTCCAAAACACAGCAGGAAGCTCCACAATTATCCTTGGCTCCATGTCCCACATCCAGAGCAAATTAGTTCAAGGGGTGAGATCCCAGGTCCTTGGCAACTCTGCCTCTGTGGCTTTGCAGGGTACGGTCCCCAAGGCTGCTTTCATGGGTTGGAGTTGAGTGCCTGTGACTTTTCCAGGCTGAGGAAGCAATCTGCGGGTAGCTCTATCATTCTCGGGGCTAGAGGATGGCAGCCCCCTTCCTACAATTCCACTAGGCAGTTTCCTGGTGGAGATTCTGTGTGTGGGGCCCAACCCCACGTGTCCCCTCCACACTGCCCTAGGAGAGGCTCTCTGTGGGGGTTCCACCCATGTGGCAGGCTTCTGCCCACTCAGTCTTTCTGACACATCCTCTGAAATCTAGGTGGAAGCTTCCAAGCCTTTTTCACTCTTGCGTTCTGCCAGCCTGAAGACTTAGCACCACATGGAAACCACCAAAGCTTTTGGCTTGCACCTTTGAGAGCAGCAGCCTGAGCTGTACGTGGGACTCTGTGAGCTGAGATTTGAGCCAGAGCTGCCAAGACGTGAAGAGCAGAGTCATGAGGCAGCAACAGGGTAGGGTGCTCTGGGTCTGACCCCAAAACCATTCTTTCCTTTATACCTGTGATTGGAGGGGCTGTCTGGAAGATTTCTGAAACGACTTTGAGGACTTTTTTCCATTGTCTTCACTATTAGCACTTGGCTCCCTTTTAGTCTTGCAAATATCTCTAGCAAGTGGTTGTTGCACAGCTGACTTGTATTTCTCTCCTGAAAATACTCTTTCCTACTCTACCTTGTGGCCAGCTTGCAAATTTTCCAAATTTTTATGCTTTTCTCTCCTTTCAAATATAAGTTTCAATTTTAAGTCATTTCTTTGTTTCCACATCTGATTATAGGTTGTCAGAAGCAGCCATGCTACATTTTCAAGGTTTTGCTGCTTAGAAATTTCTTCCATCAGTCTCCATCATCAGTCTTAAGTTCACCCCTCCACAAATTGCCTGGACCTAGGCACAATGCAGTCAAGTTTTTGCTAGGGCATAACAAGGGCAAACTTGGCTCCAGTTTCCAATATTTCCTCATTTCCATCTGAGACAGCCTCAGCTTAGCCTTCACCATCTGCATTTCCAACAGCATGTTGGTCACAACTACTTAACTGGCCTCTAAGAAGTTCCAAACTTTCCCTCATCTTATTGTCTTCTGAGCTTTCCAAGTTCTAACTTTTGCCCGTTACCCAGTTCTGAAACGGTTTTCACATTTTCAGGTATTTTTATATTAGTACCTCACTCCTGGTACCAACTTTCTCTATATAATTAAAAGGGAAGCAGGGCATAAACATTTGAAAAACCTGCAGCCTGGCCATGTCCTAGAGCAACAGCATTTTCAGGAGAGGAGTACAAATAGGCCGTGGAGCAATCACTTGCTAGAGATTTTCATGACTAATATCTAAGATAATAGGAAAAAAAAAAGCCTTGAAGGAATTTCAGAAATCTCAGAGACAGCTCTTCCCATCACAAGTCCAGAGGCCCAGAAAGAAAGAGTGATTTCAGAAGCCAGGCCTGGGACACAACTGCCCTGTGCCACCTTGGGAGGCTACTACTCCCATCACAGCTGCCCCAGCTCCAGCTGTGGCTCAAAGGGTACCAGGTACAGCTTGGGCTGCCACTTTGGAGAGCGCAAGCCACCATAAGCCTTGGCAGCTTCCATGTGGTGTTAAGTATGCAAGCTGGCAGAATGCAAGAGTGAAGGAGGCTTGGTTCCTTTCACCTAGATTTCAGAGGATGGAATAGAAAGCCTGGGTGCCCAGGCAGAAGTCTGCCACAAGGATGGAGCCCTCACAGACAGCCTCTACTAGGGCAGTGTGGAGGAGAAATGTGGGGTTGGAGCACTGTTCTACATATTACATTTTATTAATATATTCATAGAGCCCCCACCAGGGAACTGCCTAGAGGAGCTGTGGAGAAGGAGCTGCCATCCTCCCGACCCAAGAATAGTAGATCCACCAGCAGCTTGCAACTTCGGCCTGGAAAAGCTACAGGCACTCAACTTCAATCCATGAGAGCAGCCTTGGGGACTGTACCCTGCAAAGCCACAGGACAGAGCTCCCCAAGGCCCTGGGATCCCATCCCTTGCACCAATGTTCTGGATGTAGGACATGGAGTCAAGGGAGGTAACTGTAGAATTTGAAGGTTTAATGTTTGCCCTGCTGGGTTTTGGACTTGCATAGGACATGCTGCCCTTTCTTTTGACCAATCTCTTCCTTTTAGAATGGGAATGTCTACCGAATACCTGTACCACCATTGAATCTTAGAAGAACCTGTTTTTAATTTTATAGATTAATAGGTGAAAAGAACTTGCCTTGCTTATAAGATGAGACTTTGAGCTTTTGATTTTTCAATTAATGGTGGAACACGTTAAGACTCTGGGGGAACTATTGGGAAGGGATGATTGTATTTTACAATGTTAGAAGGACATGAGATTTGGGGACCCAGGGCCAGGATGACATGGTTGGGATATTTGTCCCCTCCAAATTTCATGTTGAAATGTTATCCCAAATGTCGGAGGCGATCCCTAGTTTGAGGTAAGCCTTTGGGTCTTGGAGGTGGATTCCTCAAGACTAGCTTGGGGCTCTAACGTTTGTAATAAGATCATGCAAGAACTAACGAATTAAAGAGCCTAGAACCTCCTCCTCTTTCCACATGACATGCCTGCTACCTCTTCCTTTCCACCATAAATGTAAGCTTCCTGAGGCTTCACCAGAAGCTGAGCAGATGCTGGTACCATGCCTTTACAGCCTGCAGAACCATGAGCCAAATAAACCTCTTTTCTTTACAAATTACCCAGCCTCAGATATTCCTTTATAGCAATGCAAAACAAATTAAGACTCCTAGCCAGAGGCACGTTGCATAATCCTTCAGTCTCAGACTGTCTCTCCTACATGCTGCCTCACGCCCTCACAAGCACTCATAATACATCTGTCCTCCCTCTGGTTCTTGCATCCTGGAATCACCAGTCATAGCCGATTAGTCCCAATTCTAAATCTCTGCAATGCCAATTCAAATCAAATCTTTACTCATTGCCAGGTGCCCAGCAGGACTACCACAGACCAGGAGCCACTTTTTGCTGGCCAGCCAGGTAGTCCATGGATACAAAATCCTAAGGGTTTGCTTGGGTTGGGCTTCATCAGGTGTAGACTCTGAGACAAGGATTCAGGTGCCAGTCATATAATTGTGATGTGATCCCAACAGCCCCAAGAGGGAGTGGGGAATGGGACAAGAAGTAAAAGTAAGCCAGAAAAGAGGGCTGCTCACCTCTTTGGGTCATTGGGACCAAACCCATTAGGCATCCTCTAAGAGACTGTGGTTAGATCTGTTCCCAACTGGCTGGCAAGTGAGCTCTCAGCCCTCATTGATTGAGTGGTTCCTGGGATCCTCAGAAATTCTGGCTGCTCCAAACGCATGGTTAGCAACCATTTGTGACCAAAAAAATGCCCTCAGACAGAAAAAGACACAAAACTGCCACCACATTCCATCACAGTTTGCAGGTAACTTCTAACGTGGGCTGAGGGTGGAAAGGTCTAAGCATGTTTGCTCTACCCTCAGGGTCACTATGTTTGAGGAAGCAAGTAGATTTTAGCACTCCCAAGGTCTTAGAATATACCTGCTATGATTACCTTCATCCAGTTATTTAAAAAATACTAAATGAGCACCTGTTATATGCCAAGTTCTACTTTCCGTAGAGCACTGTTCTACATGTTGTGGGAAAAGACTACAGAATCATAATTTACAACCAGGCCTTGTCATTCATAAGGGCTATACTGCACAAAAGTGCGCAGCCACCAGAGACCAGGGCCACCTCACTCTAGTTTAACGCATGAACTCAAAGGCATCCTTCTATCCCTGGGAAATCCCAAGACTTCTTTCAAAATGTTTCTAGGGAATGGGGGTCTGAAACACACAGAGAAGGGAGAAGGGAGAAAAAGTCAGCTCAAAAATACCTATTTGAAAGAAACACAGTAATATGTGTTTGAATAACATCAGAATATTTTATTCAGCAAAACAGTTAGGATCTCTTTGCTGACTGAGATTTTTAACTCTTAAAACATGTAACATGACCCTTGTATGCCACTGGTAAGATTATAAAATGGTGCAGCCATTAAAAAAAAAAAAAAAAACCTGGGACTTTCTCAAAAGGTTAAATAGAGAGTTACCAGATGACCCAGTAATTCCACTCCTAGGTATATACCCAAGAAAACAGAAAACATATGTCCACACACAAACTTGTATGTGGATGTTCATAGCAGCATTATTTATAATAGTGAAAAAGTAGAAATAACCCTGGTTTCTATGAGCTACTGAATATATCAATAAAATGCAATATACTCACACAATGGAATACTAATCCACCCTAAAATGGAAAAAAGTACTAGTATGCACTACAACACGGTTAAAGCTTCTAAATCTACTGCGTGATTCCATTTATATAAAACGTTCCAACAGGCAAATCTACAGAGACAGAAAGTGGATTAGTGGCTGCCTAACACTCTAGGAGGAGATTGGAGAGAAAGAAAAAATGGCTATAGGGTTCAGGGTTTCTTTTGGGGGTGGTGACAACATTCAATCTGTGGTGATGGTTGCACAATCCTGAGAACATCCTAAAGAACGTTAAATTGTGTACTTTAAGTAGGTGAATTGCATGGTATGTGAATTATACCTCAATAAAGCTGTCATTTAGAAAAGATGCCATGAAGTTTTATTGGAGATTAATCTGCACTCTTCCTAGACACTTAGGATGTATCTGTGAAAAAATAGGCAATATCACTGCCCTCAAGAAGCTGACATTCCCAGGAGGAAAGTGGATAATGAAACTTAAGTGGGACAAATAATTTATATGTTGTTTTGGAAGATAATCAGCAACGTGGGAAATTAATTAAGCAGAGTAAGGACATAAGGAACTGGGGTGGCTGACAGAGCCACCATTTTAAATACCGTAGTCAGAGTAGACATCATTGAAAGGGTGACATTCGGCCAAAGGCTTGCAGGAGCTGGCCATGAATATGTGGAGAAAGAGCATTTCAGGCAGAGGGTACGGTACAAAGACCTGGAGGTAGGAATGTGCTGACACATTGGAGCAAGAGCCACGAGGTCAGTCAATCATCATGAGCAAAGAGAGATTAAGGTCAGAGTGAGGGTGATGAGGTCAGAGAGGTAACTGGAGGTCTTGCAAGCCCTTGTCAGGCCAAGCAAGTGGGGAGCCCTGATTATGACTCAGATGAGATGCACAGCTTCGAAGGGATGTGATGTGATATAAACGGTAGGACAAATAGAGGCTTTTTTCTCCTCAGCTTAGTGGCTCACCCAGCTGGGAGCCAAGGTTCTTGTCCATTTGTCCCTGAACAGAGGAAACAGGTAGCCTAAGCCCATTCAGGCAAAGGAGAGGGCCGTATCATGGGGATTTGCCAAGCTCTAGCCCCAGAAAGCAAAACTTAAAAGTCAGGAAGCAGCAGGCTGATGGAAAGCTGCAATTTCAACATCTAATGACCTTGCATGTTTGTAATTTTTAGCTTCCAATTTTTGCATCGTCATGGTCAATTACAGGTCACAGATGATTTCCAAAGTGGGCTGCCCAGGGAGGCAGTTGTGCAAATTCATTTTCCACAGTCATTCCACTCCCAGGCTGCTCAGCTCCCATGATGTGCTTTGGAGCAAACCATGTCAGAGCATTTAGAGGGATAATAAGGAGGAGGAGATCCCTCAGTTGCATGAAAAGAAATGGAACCAGCCTGGTGCCCCAGATGGTAGTTCCATCCCTGCTCTGCTAGGTAAATGCTGTGTGACCTTGGCTTAGTTGCCTTACCCCTCTGAGCCTTCTCCTTAAACAGAAAAACATGACTTAACTCACATGGAATGCTGTGAGACACCTCATCAAACGCACCATGGAAAACATATGCCAGACCTCAGCCATGTGTCTGGTCTTGAGCTCTTTCATTTTTTTAAACAGTTTTATTGGGGCAAAATTTATATACCACAAAATACACTCATTCTAAGGGTATGAATTAACAGCTTTTAGTGAATTTACAGAGTTGTGTAACCCTCACCACAATCCCAATTTTAAGAGTATTTCTATCACCCCAAAAATATGTCTCTGGGACAATCCTTTGCAGTTAGAGTCTCATACAGAATAACATCAATTTAATGCTGTTTATGGCAAAAGACAAAAATAGTGATTTATTGGAGTGGATCAGGTGATATTACAATTTGTATAGGTTAAAAATATCCAAATACTGGAGAGGGGCCCAAGATGGCCAACAGCTCTGGAGTGCAGTTCCCAGCAAAAACAACACAGAGGGTGAGTGATCATTGCATTTTCAAATGAGTTTTTACCACCCACAGACCAGAAGATTCCCAGACTGAAAAGCACCATGAGTTTCCAGCGTGGCTGTTTCAGCCGGCACTGCAAGTCTCCGCACAAAAACTCACACAAATCTGGGTGGCCATTTCAACTGGCACCTGGAACGCCTGGGAGACAGAGCCATCCATTCAACTGAAAAAGAGGGGGCTGAAACACGGAGCCAGATGAGCTGGCTCGGCAGGTCCCACCCCCTACAAAGACCAGCAATCTGAAACGCTCTGGAATGAGAGTTTCACAGCAAGTGCAACTGGACCCAGAACAGCCCAGCTCAGTGGCGGAAGGGCGTCCACCATTACTGAAGCAGTCTGCCATTACTGAGGCAGTCCACCACTATAGAGACAGTCCACCATTACCAAGGGAGTTCTAATTGTACCTCTAAACAAACCAAAAGGAAGTTTACACAGTAGCCGGGCAGAGCCCACAGCAGCTCAGCAATGTCTCTACTGGCAGACTGTGAGTAGACTACCTCCTTGCTGGACATCTCTGAGAAAAAGGCAGCAGCATGTCAGGAACTTATAAATAAAGCCCCACATTCTCAAGACAGAGCACCTGGGAAAAGACATGGTTATGAATTCCACCACAGTAAACTTAAATGCACATGCCCAGCAGCTCCAAAAGGTTCAAGGGAGCTCCCAGCACAGCACTTGAGCTCCTATAAGGGAAAAGACTGTCTCCTAAAGCAGCTCCCCAACCCCCATATACCCAAAGAGACACTTCATAAAGGAGAGCTCAGGCTGACATCTGGCAGTTACCCTCTGAGACAAAGATAAGGGAAGGAGAAACCAGCAGCAACCCTTACTGTTCTGCAGCCCCCATGGGTGATTCCCAGGCAAGCAGAATGTGAAGTGGACCCCCAGCAGTCCTGCAGCAGAGGGGCCTGTTAGAATGAAAACCAAAAAACAGGAAGAATAGCTTCAACATCAACAAAAAGGACATCCAATCAGAGACCCCATCCGAAAGTCACCAACTACAAAGACCACAGGTAGATAAATCCATGAAGATGGGAAGAAACCAGCACAAAAAGGATGAAAACACTAAAAACCAGAATGCCTCTTCTCCCCCAAGGGATCACAACTCCTCACCAGCAAGGGAACAAAGGTGGATGGAGAATGAATCTGATGAATTGACAGAAACAGGCTTCAGAACGTGGGTAATAACAAACTTCTCTGAGCTAAAAGAACATGTTCTAACTCAATGCAAAGAAACTACGAACCTTCAAAAAAGATTAGATGAAATGCTAATGAGAATAAACAGCTTAGATAAGAATATAAACAACTTGATGGCACTGAAAAATACAACACCAGAACTTCACAAAGCATACACAAGTTTCAATAGCTGAATTGACCAAGCAGAAGAAAGGATATCAGAGATTGAAGATCAACTCAATGAAATCAAATGAGAAGGCAAAAGTAGAGAAAAAAGGGTGAAAAGAAATGAACAAAGCCTTCAAGAAATATGGGATTATGTGAAAAGACCTAATCTACATTTGATAGGTGCACTTGATTGTGAAGGAGAGAATGAATCCAAGATGGAAAACACTCTTCAGGATATTATCCAAGACAACTTCCCCAACCTAGTAAGGCAGGCCAACATTCAAGTCCAGAAAATACAGAGAACACCACAAAGATATTCCTCAAGAAGAGCAACCCCAAGGCACATATTTGTCAGATTCACCAGGGTTGAAATGAAGGAAAAAATGCTAAGGGCAGCCAGAGAGAACCTTGGTCCGGTTACCCACAAAGGAAAGCCCATCAGACTCACAGTGGATCTCTTGGCAGAAATCCTACAAGCCAAAAGCGAGTGGGAGCCAATATTCAATATCCATAAAGAAAAGAACTTTCAACCTTAATTTCATATCCAGCCAAACTAAGCTACTTAAGCAAAGGAGAAATAAAATCCTTTACAAACAAGCAGTTGCTCAGAGATTTCTTCACCACCAAATCTTCCTTATAAGAGCTCCTGAAATAAGCACTTAACATGGAAAAGAACAACCAGTACCAGCCACTCCAAAAACATACCAAATGGTAAAGACCATCGACACAATGAAGAAACTGTGTCAACTAATGGGCAAAACAACCAGCTGGCATCAAAATGGCAGGATCAAATTCACACATGACAATATTAACCTTAAATGTAAAGGGGCTAATTGCCCCAATCAAAAGACACAGACTGGCAAATTGGATAAAATTGGTGTGCTGTATTCAGGAAACCCATCTCACGTGCAGGGACACACATAGGCTCAAAATAAAGGGTAGAGAAAGATTTACCAAGCAAATGGAGAGAGAAAAAAAAAGCAGGAGTTGCAATCCTAGTCTCTGATAAAATGGACTTTAAACCAGCAAAGATCAAAAGAGACAAAGAAGGGCATTACATAATGGGAAAGGGATCAATGCAATAAGAGCTAACGATCCTAAATATATACACACCCAATACAGGAGCACCCAGATATATAAAGCAATTTCTTAATGACCTACCAAGAGACTTAGACTCCCTACGCAATAATAGTGGGAGACTTTAATGCTCCACTGTCAATATTAGACAGATCAACGAGACAGAAAATTAACAAGGATATCCAGGACTTGAACTCAGATCTGGACCAAGTAAACCTACTAGACATCTACAGAACTCTCTGCCCCAAATCTACAAAATATGCATTCTTCTGAGCAACACATCGCACCTACTCTAAAATTGACCACATAATTGGAAGTAAATCACTCCTCAGCAAATGCAAAAGAACAGAAATCATAACAGTCTCTCAGACCAAAGTGCAATCAAATTAGATCTCAGGATTAAGAAACTAACTCAAAACCACACAACTTCATGGAAACTGAACAACTGGCTCCTGAATGTCGACTGGATAAACAATGAAATGAAGGCAGAAATAAAGATTTTCTTTGAAACCAACGAGAATGAAGACACAACATACCAGAATCTCTGGGACACATTTAAAACAATGTCTAAAGGGAAACTTATAGCAATAAATGCCCACATGAGAAGCAAGGAAAGATCTAAAATTGACTCCCTATCATCAAAATTGTAAGAGATCAAAAATCTCAAAAGCTCAGAAGACAAGAAGACTGAGTTTCTCAAAAAAACTCGGAAGACAAGAAATAACTAAGATCAGAGCAGAACTGAAGGAGATAGAGACACAAAAAACCCTTCAAAAAAATCAGTAAGTCCAGGAGCTGGTTTTTGAAATGATCAACAAAATAGACATACCACTAGCTAGATTAATAAAAAAGAACAGAGAGAAGAAATAAATAGATGCAATAAAAAAATGATAAAGGGGCTATCACCACAGATTCCACAGAAATACAAACTACCATCAGAGATTACCACAAACCACTCTATGCACATCAACCAGTAAACCTTGAAGAAATGGATAAATTCCTGGACACTTGCACCCTCCCAAGCCTAAACCAGGAAGAAGTTGAAATGCTGAATAAACCAGTAACAAGGCCTGAAGTTGAGGCAGCAATTAATAGCCTACCAACCAAAAAAAATGTCCAGGTCCAGATGGGTTCACAGCCAAATTCTACCACACATACAAAGAGGAGCTGGTACCACTCCTGCTGAAACCATTCCAAACAATACGAAAAAAGGAAATCCTTCCCAAATCAATCCATGAGACCAACATCATCCTGATACCAAAACCCAGAAGAGACTCAACAAAAAAAGAAAACTTCAGGCCAATATCCATAATGAACATAGACGCAAAAATCTTCAATAAAATACTGTCAAACCAATTGCAACAGCACATCAAAAAGCTTATCCATCACGATAAAGCAGGCTTCATCCCAGGGATGCAAGACTGGTTCAACATATGCAGGTCTATACACGTAACTCACCACATAAACAGAACCAAAGACAAAAAACACATGGCTATCTCAAAAGATGCAGAGAAGGACTTCAATAAAATTCAACAGCTCTTTATGCTAAAAACTCTCAATAAACTAGGTATGAAGGAATGTATCTCAAAATAATAAAAGCTATTAATGACAAACCCACAGTCAATATCATAGTGAATGGGCAAAAACTGGAAGCATTCCCTTTAAAATCTGGTATAGACTAGGATGCCTTCTCTCACCACTCCTATTCAATGTAGTATTGGAAGTTCTAGCCAGAGCAATCAGGTAAGTAAAAGAAATAAAGGGAATTCAATTAGGAGAGGAGGAAGTCAAATTGTCTCTATCTGCAGACAACGTGATTGTGTATTTAGAAGACCCCATCGTCTCAGCCCAAAATCTCCTTAAACTGATAAGCAACTTCAGCAAAGTCTCAGGATACAAAATCAATGTGCAGAAATCACAAGCATTCCTATACACCAATAACAGACTTAGAGAGCCAAATCAAGAGCGAACTCCCATTCACAACTGCTACAAAGAGAGTATAATACCTAGGAATACAACTAACAAAGGATGTAAAGGACCTCTTCAAGGAGAACTACAAACCACTGTTCAAAGAAATAAGAGAGGACATAAACAGATGGAAAAACATTCCATGCTCATGGTTAGGAAGAATCAATACTGTGAAAATGGCCATACTGCCCAAAGTAATTTACAGATTCAACGCTATCCCCATCAAGCTACCAATGACCCTCTTCACAGAACTGGAATTATACCACCTTAAATTTCATATGGAAACAAAAGAGAGCCCGCATAGCCAAGTCAATTCTAAGCAAAAAGAACAAAGCTGGAGGCATCACATTACCTGACTTCAAACTATACTACAAGGCTACAGTAATCAAAACAGCATGGTGCTGGTACCAAAACAGAGATATAGGTCAATGGAACAGAACAGAGGCCTCAGAGGCAACGCCACACATCTACCACCAGGTAATCTTTGACAAGCCTGACAAAAACAAGCAGTGTGTAAAGAATTCCCTGTTTAATAAGTGGTGTTGGAAAAACTGGCTAGCCGTGTGCAGAAAACAGAAACTGGACCCCTTTTTGACACCTTACACTAAAATTACCTCCAGATGTATTAAATATTTAAACATAAGACCTAACACCATAAAAATCCTAGAAGAAAACCTAGACATAACCATTCAGGACATAGGCATAGGCAAGGACTTTATGACTAAAACACCAAAAACATTGGCAACAAAAGCTAAAATAAACAAATAAAATCTAATTAAACTCCAGAGCTTCTGTACCGCAAAAGAAACAATCAGTAGAGTGAATAAGCAACCGACAGAATGGGAAAAAATGTTTGCAATCTACCCATCTGCTAATATCCAGAATCTACAAAGAACTAAAACAGATTTACAAGAAAAAAACAAACAAATGCATTCAAAAGTGGGTGAAGGAAATGAACAGACACTTTTCAAAAGAAGACATCTATGAGGCCAGCAAACATATGAAAAAATGCTCATCACTGGTCGTTAGAGAAATGCAAAGCAAAACCACATGGAGATACCATCTCATGCCAGTTAGAATGGCAATCATTAAAAAAAATCTGGAGACAACAGATGCTAGAGAGGATGTGGAGAAACAGGAGTGTTTTACACTGTTGGTGGGAGTAAAAATTAGTTCAACCATTGAGGAAGACAGCATGGCGATTCCTCAAGGACCTAGAAATAGAAATACCATTTGACCCAGCAATCCCATTACTGGGTGTATACTCAAAGGATTATAAACCGTTCTATTATAAAGACACATGCACACGTATGTTCATAGCAGCAATGTTTACAATAGCAAAGACATGGAACCAACCCAAATGTCCATCGATGATAGACTGGACAAGGAAAATGTGGCACATATACACCATGGAATACTATGCAGCCATAAAAAAACAATGAGTTCGTATCCTTTGTAGGGACATGGATGAATCTGGAAACCATCATTCTCAGCAAACTGACATGAGAACAGAAAATCAAACACCACATGTTCTCACTTATAAGCGGGTGTTGAACAATAAGAACATGTGGACACAGGGAGGGGAGCATGACACACTGGGATCTGCTGGGGGCGGTTAGGGAAGGGACAGCAGGGGGTAGGAAAGCTGGGGAGGGATAACATGGGGAGAAATGCCAGATGTGAGTGGAGGCAGCAAACCACATTGCCATGTATGTACCTATGCAACAATCCTGCATGATCTGCACGTGTACCCCCGAACCTAAAGTACAATAAAAAAATTTTTTTAAATCCACATACTAGTAATTTCATAGTTTAGCCATTTAAAAAAAATTATAAATACAGTACTATAAAATTGTAATTTGTATATCAACTCAAATACTATATATGATTGCCCATGAATTGCTTACATTACGAATTTATACATTATAATTTATATAGAAAACTGTGTATGTTGGACTTTGTGAGCGATTAAAGGGATTTATAATTTTTTTTTAAGGGGGAAATTTTGACTATGTTCGGTTTTCACCTTAGGCACTGTCCTTAGAAAGAAACCTCCACAAGGGGCACCCACTTTGATTCAGTTCAAGCTATGACCTTTAATTTGTAGTTGAAAAAAATAAATAAATAAGGCTTAGAAAATGTAAATAAGCTATTCATGAATTGCCAACCACACTGTCTCAAGAAAATGTGAATGCAATTTTACAAGTGGAAACATCTTTTATCTATAGCATAGAAAGATCATGGTTTGTATTTTCATGCTTACTTTTTTTTTTTTTTTTTTTTTTTGGAGACAAAGTCTCACTGTGTCACCTAGTCTGAAGTACAGTGGTACGATCTTGGCTCACTGCAACCTACACCTCCCAGGTTCAAGTGATTCTTGTACCTCAGCCCCCACAAGTAACTGAAATTACAGGCATGTACCACCACACCTGGCTAATTTTTATATTTTTTGTAGAGACAGGGTTTCACCATGTTGGCCAGGCTGGTCTCAAACTCCTGGCTTGAAGTGATCTGCCCGCCTCGGCTTCCCAAAGTGCTGAGACTACAGGCATGAGCCACTGCACCCAGCTGCATGCTTACCTTCTTGTCTCTATTCTCCACTGTCTAAGCTATGTGAGGAAAGACGTGAAACCTTGTTTGCACTTCTGTATCTCCAGCACCTAGCTACACAGCATTTGCCATATGGTAGATGCTCAGTAAATACTGAATCATTGAAATAAAGTTTGTGGAGGAGAAAGATTCTGATTCATGTATGTAAACAACCCACTCCTACTTGGCCACATACACACACAGGAACTGGCATCATCACAGACACTAAAAAATTGTTTGAGAGCAATGACTGCATGAACAGATCCAAAAGGCGCTTATGTCAATGTATGGCAGATCCATTGTAAGCCAGCTCAAGCCTAGCAGAGACACTTCCCACTCGAGAACACAGAACAGCCTGCTTTCCAGCACCAAAGTCGGGAGTTTCCAATCCCAAACCTGGGAGGGAAATGAAGGCTGAGAGAAGAGGCATTGCAAAGAGTACCATGCCACACTGGGTGGGCACCTGGGGTCTTTAAAGAGTCAGAAGCCAGACCCGTGGCCAGAAAAGGTCTAGAGGGAAATTGCCCAGAGAAACCAGAAGATAAGGAGCTGGAGCTGGTGCAAATGTTGCTGCAGGCTTCCCAAGGTTTGCAGTCAAGAGAGAGCTGTAGTGATGCAGGAAGACCTGGGGTGCAGGGTAGGAAGAGTGCTACTGAAGTCCAGGCTACTTTATACAATCCCATGAAGAAAAGACGGTACAATCACCATCACCACCAGAGCTCTTCCTTAGCTTCCCCAAAGGGGAGAGGTATCTCCAATCTAACTGATCAAAATCTAAGACATTGATTAAACAGGGTGCTAATGGGCTGGGTCACTGCATTAAAAACATGGTTGGTTCTTTGCTTCCTGCCTCCAAGTGGGAGTGCAGACTTCTGCGCTGGTAGATATCAGTCACGGTCTCAGCTCCTAATAAGGCAGTTCTGTATCTCCCATGGGGTGTCTGCTTTTAGCACATAACTCCCCCAGGAAACTCACTCATGAGGCTGGGAGAAGTGACTGGCATTTCTAGTTTCATCATACTATTGAATGTTTTAAAATTCTGGCACAATCTCCAGCCTGCCTAAAGTGTCCAAAATGGTAAACAGTGATCAGTTATGGAGGGTGGGATACAAGAGAGAAATGGGTGCAGGGGTTTTCACATTTTCACTTTTCATATACGCTTTGGGTTTTTTTTTCATGTTTTACAATAAGCCTATGGCACATCATAATGTAAAAATAATTTTTCAGGTTAGAAAATGGCATATGATAAAAATCCAAATTTAAAAGTCAATAACCAGCATTCTTCCCCAAACAATTGTATAACATTTATGAAAGTCATATGCCTCCCCCATGTGAGAAAACCAGGATTAGCTTACTACAGGCTGCAGTTAATTCAATTTAATGTCAATTCACCTCTCAAGTCCTCAGTTTTCTCATCTATGAAATAGATATAATCATGCCTGCCTTTATGAAAATGCATAGTGAAATAGTCCTAAGACATAAAGGGATAGAATGTATGTCTTCATGGTAAGAATGTCTGGCATTGTCTAGCAAATTGGCTGATTTAAAGTGGTTGGTCTGTTTACACACACACACACACTCTCACACTCACACACATATGGGAGGCCGAGGTGGGCAGATCACGAGGTCAGGAGTTCAAGATCAGGTTGGTCAATATGGTGAAACCCTGTCTCTACTACAGATACAAAAAATTAGCCAGGCGTGGTGGCACGTACCTGTAATCCCAGATACTCGGGAGGCTGATGCAGAAGAATTATTTGAACCTGTGAGGTGGAGGTGCAGTAAGCCAAGATCATGCCACTGCATTTCCGCCTGGGCAACAGAGAGAGACTCCATCTCAAAAACAGACACACACACACACACACACACACACACACACACACACACACAGCTGTTAGGAAGAGGTTTATTTATTTATTGAATAAAGTACCTTCACAGCCTTCCTACACTTACAGTTGAGTATAAGTCTGGCATATTATGCTTAATGTCTGTTACACAAGCAAAAGCCTACACACAGAAAGTACTCACTACACATTTGTGGAATAAACACTGATTATATAAATAGCCCTGCTAGAGAGATAACATAATCACCATTTTCACAGATGAGAAAACTGAGGCTCAAAAAGGAAATGGAAGAACATCCGTGCTGATGGAAAAACCAATTTCAACCAAACTCTTCCCTGTTTCTACAGATTGAAAGACAGAAGAGAAGGAGATAGAATAGGAGATGAATTGGTGCTAAGCTCAAAGTCAGGAGGAGAGGCCAGAAAGGAATAAGAGAAGGAAGAAGCTACCAGAAGCCAGGTGATAAATTGCTACATGAATTAAGTTGCAGAAATTTAAAGAATGTCATTTTGGTAGATAAATGTGTGAGCTGCTTATTGTCAAGAAATGAACACTGTATATCTTTTTGTTTCCTTACCTGCCATGGCAACCAGAAAGCTTTGAATCAGATTCATTGCTTCAGTAACGATCAGTCCAGGGTTTAGAAGCACCTGCTCTTTCTTTCCCTCCCAGAGGAGCTGTCTTCTGCTTTGTGCTTCTCTCTGCCCCATGGAAACACCCAAACCTCACCCTAAACATGAAGCAGCATGGGAGAATTTTCACATAGTGTATTAATTGGCCTGTTCTTTGATTCCTTTTATTTCACTAGCCCTACACAGATCATGGGAGTAATACCAACCATAATTAGGCATCATAAGTATAATGATTTCATTAAAGCTCTTTTAATGGATTCGGACATGTACACTTTATCACCTTGTGATAATTGGAATTGATGAATTACAGAAACAGAGCAACTGAATGTAATTTCCTATTTGGCCAAAGTCAGTCGACCTCCCCAGGGCCTCCAATTATCATATTTCTTCCTGGAATCAGGTCTCCCTTCTACTCAGAAGCTGCTGCAAGCTCCAAGCTATTACAATGGACTCTAAGCTTGCAAGGAGTCATGAAGTTCTAATTTTCTCATTACACAATCTCATCTGTCAGCTATTCTGGTGAGCCAGCCCTGTTCTTTAGTGTAGGTGATAAATAGGCATGAACATCTTAGCAAGCAGAGAGGCAAATAAACATCTAAAAATGATCAGGCCATGAGAATCTTCTATCAGTTAGTGTTACGGGTCAGAGGACACCAGAGCAAACCACGGACTGAAACATGGAGAAAAGCCTGAACCCCACTTGCCCTCTTTCACTCAGAATCACAATGACAGCACTAGATAATTTCTTCTGCTACGCAGAGAGTCTCATAGCGTTCTTCAGACAGTGCTGTCAAACTTGGTGAAGTAAGCTGATAGCATACCATCTATTGAGCACCTAGGAGGTGTGCTACAGTGTGTGAAGGCTTTAAAATATTGACTTCTTTTGAAATCAGGAGAATAGTTTACACCAGGCACATTCACTCATTCATTCAATCTTATTTAAAAAGATTACAACATGCCTGGCATGCTATAAGCACCATGTAAGTGTTAGTGACCATCTTCTATTCATTCATATAATAGCTCGATGTCTATGTTGAGCCAAGCACCATGTAAACATCAGAAATGCAATTGTGAATGAGACAGACACAACCACTGCCTTCAAGTTGTTTGCAGTCCTGTTGGGAATAGACACTATATAAATTAGTCTATATATATTGATGTTATTGTCATTGCAATGAATGTAGTGAAGCCATAAGAAGATAGAATAAAGGGCATGATCTAGTCTGGTGTAGAAGGAGAGGGCAGCGAGAAAGTGATCTTCAGGTTAAGACTCAGAAGATAGCCAGGTGAAGAGGTAAGAGGAAGAATGTTCTAGAAACATGGAATAGCATGGATGGAGGTTTTTATGTAGGAAGGAGCTGTATAATAAACAAGGAAAGGGATGGTTTGTCCAAAGCTTGATGATCAGTGATGAGGAGGTAGCTGACAGAAGATCACACAGGGCTTTGTAAGGCATGGTGAGAGTCTGGATTTCATCTGCTCAGCCACAGCCAGCCACTGAAACATTGATGATTGGTCAGTCAGGGGTTGGCTCTGGATGACGAATCATTATGATTTATATGGCTTCTAAATAAACTGATCAATAACCAATCCATCCCAAAATCTTTATTTAGAAACTACTGTATGAAATCACTTGTGCAATGATGAAGAAAGCATGAGAAATCTCCCATGATTTCCCGGATTATTTAAAAAGAACTGTTTGGCCAGAGTACAAGGCTCAGCAGAGAACTGGAGGAGGATGAGGTTGAAAGGAATGCAACTTAAATGCTAAGACGAGGAGTTGGATTTTAGAATTTTTTCTTTCTTTTAGAGAGCAGAAAAGAAGGACAGGGGGCAGGAGAAGTTAACCTTGATTGTCTTTCATCTACCATCTATGGATATTTTATACATAGATTATCATTTGATAATCAAAACTCTGAGAAATTAATTAGGCATCTCTGCCTTTTTACCCTCAACATCAAATTTTTAGTTACGAATACAAAAAAGGAAAAGAAAGTGTTCAAGCTGAGCTTAAGATGCTGACCCCTGCCTTCCCATCATCATCTTTGTCTAAAACATTCCAGACCTGCCTGCATCCCTGCTACACACTGATATCCCCACCCACACAGCTCCCAGCTAGAACTGACCACCTTCAGGCCTCTCACCCCGGGAATCTACCCCATAGACCAGGGTGAGGGGATCAAGTTCACTCTACTGAGGATCTGAGCCAAGCGAACCAGACTTTGAGTCAGGTAGGAGATGGCAGGAGTTCGAAACCAAAGCCAGAGCCACATGAGTCAAAGCTGAAGTTGTGGAGAGCAGAGGAGATCTGAGCAACAGAAAGCTCAGCTGCAGAGAGATGCGGATGAAGAGAGCAACGGGCACAGAGAAAATGCAGCAACAAAAGGCCTTGTAGCCTCATCAGAGACAGAGGGCATAAACTCAGCTTTCCAAATCTTATACCCTCATACTGTGTTCAGTTATCTATTGATCTGGGTAACAAACCATCCTAAAACTGAGCAGTCTGAAAGTCATATTATTCTTATTTCCCACATTTCTAGGATTGGCTGGGCTCAGCTAGGTGGTTCTCACGTGAGGTCTGTCCCATGGTTGCCATCAAACAGAGGCTGCTGCTGCAATCAATGGATGCTGCAATCAATGATGCAATCAATGGACCCACGGATGGATGGATCACTTGCATCTTGGAGGCCTGAGTTGGGAAGATCACACAGGCGAGGCTGAAACAACTCGGGCTCCTCAGGCATCTTTTATTATCTCTTCATGGTCTTTCTACATAGTCTCTCCTTCAAGGTGGTTTCAGAAACCTGGAAATCTTCCTGGACACTGCTCAATGCTCCAATGGCCTGTGTCTGCCAAGAGAGACGTGGGCAGAAGCTGCACTGCCTTTAATGACCTAGCCTAAGAAGTCATGAAGCATCACTCCTGATGCATTGGATGTTCAGCAGCAAGTTATGGAGGCCAGCAGTAGTTTAGGGGAGCTGAAAAAGACCCACTCTATTGTTGAAGAAATGTCAGGTAATTTGCAGACAGGTTTTTGAACATCACAGCCTATCTACACGCTTTGTCTCTTGCTCTTTGATGCCTGTGAGATACTCCTTATTTCTCCACATTAAAACACCTCTTTACTAGTGACTAGTGAGGGTCGATTTTCATGTAACTAAATGGGTCCTGATCAAAACACAAGATACTTCCTGTTTTGTTTTTTTAGACAGAGTCTTACTCTGTTGCTCAGGCTGGAGTGCAGTGGTGCAATCTCGGCTCCCTGCAACCTCTACCTCCCAGGTTCAAGATATTGTTTTGCCTCAGCCTCCCGAGTAGCTGGGGACTATAGGTGTGTGCCAACATGCCCAGTTAATTTTTTTTTTAATTTATTTATTTATTTATTTATTTTTACTGTCGGGTATGGTGTCTCATGCCTGTAATCCCAGCACTTTGGAAGGCTGAGGTAGGAGGATCACTTGAGTCCTGTCTCTCCTAAAAATAATTTTTTATTTTTCAATGCTCCAATGGCCTGTGTCTGCCAAGAGAGAGGTGGGCAGAAGCTGCACTGCCTTTCATGACCTATTATTATAAATAGGTTAAAATAAAAAAATAATTTTATTATTAAAATAAAAAAATAATTTTTTATTTTTAGGAGAGACAGGGTTTCACCATGTTGGCCAGACTGGTCTCAAACTCCTTATGTAGAAGCTGCAGCAAGTTATCCAGAAGATCTAGCTAAGATCATCAATGAAGGTGACTACACTTAATGACAGATTTCCAGTGTACATGAAGCAGGCTTCTCTTGGAAGAAGATGCCATCTAGGACTTTCATAGCTAAAGAGAGGTCAATGTCTGCTTTCAAAGCTTCAAAGGAATTGTGACTCTCTTGTTAGGGGCTAACACAGCTGATGACTTTAAGTTGAAGCCAATACTCAAGGACCATTTCGAAAATCCAAGGGTCCTTAAGAACCATGCTAAATCTACTGTTGTTCCGTAAATGGAACAACAAAGCCTGGATAACAATACATCTGTTTACAAACATTTCAAGCCCACTGTGGAGATCTATTCCTCAGAAATAAAAGAGTCCTTTTAAAATATTACTGCTTATTGGGGGTCCAGTTAGAGAGCTGGGAGACCTGAGAGCCACACAACCAAGAAAGAAAGAGATTCAAGAAAAGAAGGGCTGCCACTATTATGGAAAGATTGGTATACGAGTGAGAACACTTTTGTTTGTAAGTGACAGAAACCTCAACTCAAACTAGCATGAGAGGGAAGAATGGAAGAAAAGGGAGGAAGGGAAGGATGAAGGGAGGGAGGGAGGGAAGAAAGAGAGGGAGGGAGAGGAAGGAAAGGACGGGAGGGAGGGAAGGGAAGGAAGGAAGTGGAGGAAGGGAAGGGAAGGGAGGAAGGGACAGAAGAGGAGGGACGGAGAATCTGAGAAGGATCCTGAGGTAGCTTACAGATGCAAAGGAGAATTTTAGGAATACAGGAAGATTAGGGGATCTCAGTAACTAAAAACTAACTTTTTGCGTGTCTGTCTGTCTCTCTCTCTCTCTCTCTCTCTCTCTCTCTCTCTCTCTCTCTCACTGCAGACAGGCTCTAAGAAGCAGAGAATTTGGTTACCAGCAATCACATATTCACACCCTTCTAGCTCTATGAAACAAAGACAGAAGTGACCTCCCTGCTAGCTCAAATTAGAAAAGATAATCCTGGAGAAAGACTCTGATTTCTCCAACTGTGGCCATTTCCACCAGGAAGTCATCATGGCGACTAGGGATGGGATACTCAGGCTGCACCAGGGCAGTTAAGGGGCAGAGTCTTTTTTAAGAGAAAGTTTTTTTCACACCAGGACAGTCAATGAGAGTTTCCATAAAAGTCACAGGGGAGGGAGGGCTGAGAAGTTTTTGTGTCAAGGAGTGACCTGTTGAGCTGTCCCCTCACTTTCCACTGCAGCCAGCTGGCCACCCATATCCCATATATCCACCTTCACCCACTGGTGGGGGCAAATGTCTCCGAATCCAAATTCCATCCCTCTTTTGACTGTCCTGGTCACCCAGTCTCTGACATCGATTTTCCAGTCATGCAAAGATCTCTCACCAGCCCTCAAATCCCACCTCATAGTCTAATGAGTCTGTGAGTCACAGAGATCCACCAAGCTGCCCATATTCTCTCCCCATTTTCCAAATTGTGCCCCAGACTGAGCTTAGAACTTTGAAACCTGTCCTATGCTTCCGGCTTTGAACACGCCCTTCATGTTTATTTACTGCCTGTTCCTGACCTGTGTGTTATACATGCTCCCACTCAGCCCTGTTCTCTTTAACCCAGCTCAGGTTGACCTTGATCAGCAGCATCCAGAACTCACCCACCACCCGACTGTCAAGCACTTTTCACCCTAGTTCACCTCCTCACCCTGTGTCTGGGCCAGCATGACAACGGCCCCATTACAGAGCCAGCAGTGACGGTTTGCCAAGAAGAAATGAAGGCTCTCAGGCATGGGAGTTTCTCAAGCACACACAAACAATACTCCACCTAACTTCTCCATCCCCAGAGACCTGTCCACATGAACGGTAAAATCCAGCCTCAGAAGAAACAGCCTCAACAAGGCTAGACACCAGAAAGTTTTCCATTTGAGGTCACTTTCCTTACCTCCTTCGTCTTTGCTCATCATCTTGTCAGTGGACTGGTGGGCCCACCCTGATTACCTGTTTAAATTAGCACCAATCTCACCCCCTCCCACCACCATTCCTGATCCTCTCTTTTCCTGCTCTATGTATATATCAGCTTACAAAACACTACATAGGGCCAGGCGCAGTGGCTCACAACTGTGATCCCAGCATTTTGGGAGGCCGAAGCGGGCAAATCACTTGAGGTCAGGAGTTCGAGACCAGCCTGGCCAACATGGTGAAACCCCGTCTCTACTAAAAATACAAAAATTAGCCAGGCGTGGTGGTGGGCACCTGTATTCCCAGCTACTCGGGAGGCTGAGGCTGGAGCACCATTGAACCTGGGGAGGCAGAGGTTGCAGTGAGCTGAGATCCTGACATATTATGTTTGTTGTTGATCATCGCTCTCCTCTCTCCTGCTAGAACCTGAGTTCCATAAGAGTAGGGGTAATTAGGATGGCTGTTATTAAAAAGAAGAAAACAATAAATGTTGCTGAGTATGTGAAGAAACTGGAACCCCTGTGTGTTGTTAGTGGAAATGAAAAATGGTACAACCACTATGGAAAACAACATGGCGGTTCCTCAAAAAAAGTAAAAATAGAACTACCATATGACCTAGCAATTTTACTTCTGGATATATGCCCAAAAGAAATAAAAGCAGTGTCTCTAAAAGATATTTGTACATCCATGTTCACAGCAACATAATTCACAAGAACTGAAAGATAGAAGCAATTCAAGTGTCTATTGATAAATGAATAAACAAAATGTGGCATATACATACAATGGAATGTTACTCAGCCTTAAAAAGGAAGGAAATTCCGATCCATCCTAAAACATGGATGAACCTTGAGAACATGATGCTCAGTGAAGTAAGCCAGACGCAAAAGGACAAATTCTGTATGATTTCACTCGTATGAGGCACCTAGAGTAGTCTAATCCATAGAGATAAAAAGTAAAATGTTAGTTTCCAGGGGCTGGGAGGAGGGGAAAATAGTAAAATTGTTGATTAATGGGCACAGAGTTTTAGTTTTGAAAGATGAAAAGAATTTTGGAGATTGGATGCCTAGCAATGTGAATATACTTAATACTATTGAACCATGTGCTCAAGAATGGTTAATATGGTAAATTTTATGATATGTATATTTTACCACTATCAAAAATATTTTTTAAAGGGGGGTTATTTATCTGTTCATTCACTGATGAATCACATGTGCCTAGAAAAATACCCCCAAAATAATAGGTATTCAGTAAATATTTGCTAAATAAATGCCAGAAATTTCAAGAGAGTCCTCATAGATACTGATTAGATAGGACCAGACAGAAAGCACAGTTTGAAATGTTCTCTCCAGGCAAAGAGTGCATCATCTTGGGAGAGAGTCAATGAGTCTCTGAAAAGACTTTCAGAGATACCTCAATCCTGGCTCACTTTAGGAGTGTAGCTTTTTCCTGGTACAGTTGGGCAGAAAAAGTGTTAAAAGTCTGAATAATGCAAAAGTAAAATGCATTAACAAACTCTTAAATCATGCAGGAAAAAAGAATAAACATAATGAATGAAACATTCAGTGATACTGATTTTCAAAAATACTAGCTTTCCCAGAATTAAGGAGAAAATGACAAAAATTATGACAAAGAAAATAATAGAAATGGAGGACGGAAAATGGCAAAATGCAACATAAAAGATAACTTATTCATTTTCAAAAGATACCAGAATAGAAGCAGTAATGAAAAGAAAATAATACTTTCCCAGACTAGAGAAATAATCTGTAATAAAATTATAAGGATATCTACATTTCAGATATCTGATTTCAAGTATTAGTGAAAAGATGAATATCTAGATATAGTCTGGAAAAGTTTGTGACTTAAAAATTTTAGACACAGACAACCAGCCGTTTTTAGTGTAGAAGCAAAAACAAAACCATTTTCAACAAAGACTTAGAAAATGTGCCACCACGCATTCTTCCAGAATTAAAAAACCACTTGAACACTAACTAGTCAAAACATTTGATATAAACTTCACAACTCAACTTTGGGGAAATCAAGATATTAAAAGACAACAGTGAGTTCTGCAGTCAGCCAAAAAGGCTGTATGTCGAGGTAATGCTTGTAAAATCTTTTTATAAAATAATGCAAATGTCAAAAATTATTTTTAAGAAAAGATAACCTAATGTAAGACATTAGACTGTGTTAACAAAACCCAAGAGGCTGAGGACAAGGGAATAAATATATGCTCGCACTGCATATTAAGGAGAAAAATTGAAAATACAATTTCATGTTTAGTTGTAAAAATTAGAAAATTATCAAAGAACGTTTTTCAAAATCTTAATAAAAACCATGACTCTGATTAAAACATATCTTCCAAAATGGCTTTTTTAAGTAAACGTAGTTCTCTAGTTTAAAATGAAGCAAAGAAAAACAATGAGGCATAAAAATTAAAGACATAACACAAAGCTAAAGAAATAATATCAAATAGTTTTAGAAGTAAATGCCAATATGTAAAGTTTCACTATTAAAAAAAAATTCCCAAATTAAGTCAAGGACAAAATCCAACTGTACAGTTTTCAAGGGCACAAATGAAATGTCTTTCTATGTTAAATATAAAAAGGGCAAATGTGTATTAGCCAAATGCAAATTTTAAAAGCATAAGTACAATATTCGTGTCAGACAGAGTATGTTCAAAGCAAAAACATATTGAACAGGACAAGAAAGATTGTTATATATTGATAAAGTCTAGGTTTCTTAATGAAGATTCAACTGCCATATCTTAGTCTGTGTTCTCTCAGAAGAGCATGAGACAAAGACTTAAATACAAGGACACATGGAACATTAATTACAAAAATTGACCATATCCTGCACAAAAGCAAGAGTCAGCAAATTTCAAAGGATTTAAATCACGCAAAGTAAGGTCTCTGACTACAGTGGAATTAAGCTTGAAATCAGGAACAAATAATAGCAAAAATACTGCCATATGTTTGGAAAATTTTTAAATTGAAATACACTTCAAACAACCCATGGTCAAAGAACAAATCACTAAGGAAATGAGAAAATATTTTTATGTTATTTACAACGAAAATAAAACATATCAAAATTTGAGAGATAACTAAAGTAATGCATATATTAGAAACAAAATACAAGCTGAAAATCAGTAAGCAAAGCATTTAGTCTTAAAAATTTAGAAAAAGAATAGCAAATTGAACCTGAAAAAAAAATATAAATAAAAGGAAGCAAATGAGAACGTTGAGAGCAAAAACTAATGAAACTGAAAAGTAGATGCAACAGACAGCCTCAAGGTAGAGAAAGTTTTCTTATATCATACACAGAAATTACTAACCAAATAAGAAAAAAAAAGTGGTAAGTTTGACTTAATTATAATTAAGAACTGTACTCATCAAAAAATACCATAAAGATTACAAAAAGGGGAGTCAAGAGAAGCTACAGCAAGACAAGCTCAACCCAAAATATTTAAAGAATATCTACAAATTAATAAGAAAAAGACAGTCAACCCAATAGAAGAATGGGCAGGAGACTTGACTAGGTACTTTCCAAAAGAGAAAATCCTAATCTCTTTCCCAAAAAAATATGTTAAAAGATGATTGATCTTGGCCGGGCACAGATGGCTCACACCTGTAATCCCAGCAGTTTGGGAGGCTGAGACGGGTGGATCATGAGGGCAGAAAAACAAGGCTATCCTGGTCAACATGGATGGTGAAATCCCATCTCTACTAAAAATACAAAAATTAGCCAGGTGTGGTGGCACGTGCCTGTAGTCCCAGGTACTTGGGAAGCTGAGGCAGGAGAATTGCTTGAACCCAGGAGGTGGAGGTTGCAGTGAGCCAAGATCACACCACTGCACTCCAGTCTGGCAACAGAGTGAGATTCCATCTCAAAAATACACACACACACACACACACACACACACACACACACACACACACACAAATTAGTCTGGCATTGTGGAACATGCCTGTAATCCCAGCTACTTGGGAGGCTGAAGCAGGAGAATCACTTGAACCTGGGAGTCAGAGGTGCGGTGAGCCAAGGTCACCACTATACTCCCAGCCTGAGCAACAGAGCAAGTCTCTGTCTTTAAAAAAAAAACAAAAATAAACCTATCTTATTAGTCATCAAAGATATGCAAATCCAAACCACAAGATGCCACTACACAGCCACCAGCATGGCTAAAAATAAAAAGTCTGACCATGCCAAAGTGTTGACAAGGATGGATGCAGTGGAAGCTCTCCTACAATGTTGGTCAAAGTGTACATGGTTACAGCTACTTTGAAACAGTTTGTATTATACCACTGAAGCGTAACACACACAAACCCTCTTACCTAGTAATTTCGCCCCTAGTAAGCATGCTCACATGCATCAAGAAACATAATAGAGTGCTTGTAACAACATTATTTATAAGCATAAAAAACTGAAAACAAACCATTCAACCCCATTTCACCATTTATTCATTATCAACTCATTAATCCCAAAGCTGAAGAGACCCATTAATAAAACAACACATTAGTACTCAAATGAACAAATAAATGGTGGTATATTCGTGTAAATGAATAAGAAAATATATTGTAGTATAGTCATATAATGAAATAAACAGCAATTAAAATGAGTGAACTACAGCTATACGTTGAAAATAAATCTCACAAAGATAATGTGAAACCAAATAAGCCAGAAAGACAAAAATAAACTATATTATTCCATTTACATAAAGTTCAAAAGGCAGACAAAACTAAGCTGTAGCATTCAGATACATGTATGTAGCTGGTAAAATTAAAAGGAAAAGCAAAATTAAAATTAAAAGGAAAATTAAAAATAAAAATAAAATAGTGTTACTTTGAGGGGAGAAAGGAGCAACAACTATTTCTGAGTGCTAGCAATGACCTGCTTCTGCATCTGGGTTGTAAACACAAAAGTGTCCTCTTTGTGATAAATCATCAAACTGTGAAGACAAAAATTAAAAATAAAAACAAATTTTAAAAAAATGTCCTGTCATATATGGCCAAATCTCTACTCAAGGACAAATTTACATAATTCTATGTTTTACTCTTAAACAAAAAGGAATATAAAATATTTGCTAAACTTAAAACTCAAATCTTAGCTATAAAATATAATTTCCAGAAAATTAGAGAAACCGTACAGTAATTTATTCAGCATATATCTCTTAAATGCCTACTCTACCTTTGACACATATAAATTAACAAAAAAACAAAAAAAGTAGTGATTTAGAAAACTGAAAAACACACAACACATACATATCCTTTTGGTTGAGTTTTTCACCATCAACAGAAAGTAACTTGTTGATCAACTGGGGATAGTTTGCATTCTGAATTACAGTAACACAATTCATATGTGGCAGATTATTAAAATCTCACCCCTCATTGCAGCCATGCCATGCCCTTTGCAATGTGACTTTTTAACTCCTGTCATGAATCTACTTTGACTTAATTCTGGCCAATAGAAAATGGCAGAGATGACCTTGCACGGTTCCAAGCCTAGGTCTCAAGAAACCTTACTCACTTCTTCTCACTCTCTCTTGAAACCCTGCCATCATCATGTAAGCAAAGCCAGGCTAGCCTTCTAGAAAATGAGAGACTATGTGAAATAGAGATAAGCCACTGAGTTGAGGGAACTTCTTGATCAACCAGCCCTGAGCTGGCCTGGCAGCTGACTGCCCAGCCAAAACCAGAAGAATCTTCCAGCTGAACTCAGCCCCAGTTGCCAAACCACAAAATCATGTTGACTTTTTTAAGGAACTACATTTTGAAGTGGTTGCTTATGCAGTAAAAGCTAACTGATATACATTATGGGGACAAAATTAGACAAGCTATTGTCTGAAAATAAGAAGACCCAGCAGTCTTATGTGAGTGCTTGAGTATTATCATAGGAATGCATACTTTCATTTATCCCCACATCCTATGGTTCTTTTTTACTGTTGACTCACAAATTGTGCTGTAAGCAAAAGTGTAAGGTTAAGTTCCAAGCTGACTCAAGGAGAATGGGAGGTTCTTGAATGTGCGAATGTAAGGACAAGTAAGGAGACATTTCAGTTTGTTTCTGTCAGTATTGATAAATCAATTTTTCATTTTTAGTTTGCAATCACAAAATATATCTGCAGAAATAAAAATAAACCTTTATTATTAACATTTCTGTAGAAAAAAATAATTTATTGTAGATCTGACACTAACTCCTAACCTTTTTTTGTCATACTGAAACAACTTTTTCATAATATAATCTTTCAAATGCAGTGTTTCTAACAGTATAATTGTTTTAGACCAGGAAATACTGTAGAAAGAAATTAGGTAACGTATATGAGCTTTTTCACAGAAAGAAGTTAGTTTATTTTTACTTGTAAAAAAGCATTCGGTATAATTCTCTGCTAATCAATTTGAAATCCTCAGTAAAGTAAATCTGGGCGATTTCTATGTTCCTAAAGAAGAGCTGAGAAGTTGGTTGACGCCAGCAAACCATTAATTGTGTAAAAAATATTTTTTAAAAGAGAGAGAACCTATATTCTTAGGATTAGAAGTACCAAAATCCAAATTTAAATTCACCTTGGGAATTTATTAGAAGGATAATGGGGCAACCCACGTAACTATAGGAATGAGAGCCCCTCCCTAGGGCTGCATTTCAAGGGCAGCTGCAGCCAGACACTCATGCCATCTGCCCTCTCTTCACTGTGTGCAGCTTTCTGTATTAGATTGTATTAGATTCCTTCTGTCCTTCACATGGCAAGGATCCAGTTGAGCTGTAATTCCTGACTTCTCATCCCACGGATCCCACAGTCAAAAGGGGATTTCTTTAGTCCCCTTACTTCCAAATCGAAAAATTCTTGAAAAGACTTGATCAGCTATAGCCAAGGGAGCAGACTCCCACAGAACATACACAGCCATTAGGAGCCCACCAGTGAATACTGGAGTCATTCCTGAAAAGGGGAAAGCTATTATATAGTTACAATGAATTATTTGCATGAGAAGAGCAAAACCCAAGCCATTTTACAGGCAGGTTCTTTTAAATCTGTAATTAGAGAATTATAATAATAAATAAACTTTTTCAGAACCCAGGGAAAAAAATAATGTAAAAGACTACCTCCTCTATTTTTCTAAGTTAGCAGAACTGAATACCAAAGATAGAAAAAATAATTTCAACCTCTGCTCAATTTCATGTTAGTTGAGTTGCAAAATAACTAATGAACTGTTATCATATATAATTTAAATTAAAAAGGTGAAAAACAACAGATATTTCTATTCTGAGTCAGGATGCTCACTGCTATCTTAACATTATCCTAGAAGTGCTGGTAATATAAGGAAAAAGAGAAAGAAAAGGAGAGACAAAGAAAAGGGAGAGAAGGAAGAAAGAGAAAATGAAAAAAAAATGTTGCTAAATACTCAAAATTATAGTTATTGCAAATGATGCCAGTTTCTACTTAGAAAGCCAAAGTATTGACTCTAAAGGATTAGAACTAATAAAACAGTTCATTAAATTTGGTAGTTACAAAATAAATATTTTAAATGAGTACCTTCCTATATATAAGCCATAATCTGAAACAAATGGAAGAAATTCTATTCACAGTTACAACATAAATATAAAATGTCCAAAAATAAATGTAATTATCAACAAGTAGAACATTTAAGAAGAACACATCAAAACATACTGAGGCCATAGAATATGGCCCCTTCCCTCCACTGAAGAGAAAGTGACAAAACGCTCCTGAGTACAAGACCTAAATACATAACGATATAAATTATCCCAAGTCAATTGTAAATTTCAAGCAAGTGATAAGATTATAAGAATAATTCTGAAGTTTAGAGAATAAACATCTGAGAAAAACCAAAAAAGTTTAAAAAAAAAAAAAAAACGAGGAAATATTGACTAGAAGAATTAGAGACAGGAAACATTGTCAAAAAGTAAAACATTATATACAGTTTCAATTATAAAGCCACTTGGGTACTGTACAAGCTTAGACAGATCAATGAACACAATAAAAAGCCTTAGACATAAATATTTAGTATATGATAATGGCAGCACTTTAAATCAATAGGAAAAGGCTACATTCATAAGGATTGCTCAAATTATTTAGCTACTTAAAAAGGAAAAAACCCAAGAATACTATCTTGTACTATTCACATACCCAGATAAATCCCAGATATATTAAAGATTTTTAAAGCAGGAAATGAAACTACTAAAGTGTTAAATATATAGTGTTTCGCAGTTGGCCTTTGAATAACACAAGTTTGAACTGCACAGGTCAACTTATACGCAAATTTTTTTCAACCAAACATGGATTGAAAATACAGCTTTGAGGGATGAGAAACCCAGGTATACTGCAGAAGCAAACTAAATACGGCCTCAGAAGGACTCTGTACTTCAAGTCCTTGTGGATGAACTGTAACCTAGCTTAAAAGACAAGACTGAGAACCTAACTTAGGAGTATACACCTATAACAATAACTGAATCTTGACCAATTCCAGTAGCCATGCTTCAGCCACTCAGAGTGCTGTGTTCAAACTGTGCTCAAATAAGGCAAACGCCAACCTTTAACCAATCCAGCTGTTTCTGTACCTCACTGCTGATTTCTGTAGGTCAATTCCCTTTTTTTGTCTATAAATCTGTCCACCACGTGGCTGCACTGGAGTCTCTGTGAATCTCCTACGATTCTGGGGGCTGCCGATTCACAAACTGTTCACTGCTCAATTAAACTCCTTTAAATTTAATTCGACTGAAGTTTTTCTTTTATCAATGCAAAGGGCTGAATTTTGCATATTTTGGTATGCTGGAAGGTACCAATCTGCTGCAAATACCAAGGGACAACACACACTTATATATACACCTGTGTGTGTGTGTGTGTATACACACACACACACACATATACACATCTATGTGTGTATATTTAAAACATCTATACATGTATATATGTGTGTATGTATATACACACACATACACATACAGAAATGTTTGTTTTAGTTCTAAGCAAGCAACCAATGTAAGGAAAACCACTGTAAAAACTAGATTGATTTTGCTACATAAAAATATAATATTTCAGCTCATTGTGGTGGCTCACGCCTATAATCCCAGAACTTTGGGAAGCCATGGTGGGAGGATCAGTTTAGGCCAGGAATTCGTGACCAGCCTGGCCAACATAGTAAAACTCCTTCTCTACTAAAAATTTAAAAAATAATCCTGGTGTGATGGCATGTGCCTGTAATCCCAGCTATTCAGGAGGCTGAGGCATGAGAATCGCTTGAACCCAGGAGGCAGATGTTGCAGTGAGCTGAGATTACACCACTGCACTCCAGCCTGGACAGCAAGAGCAAAAACTCCGTCCCAAAAAATATATATTTTATGCATATAATTATATATTATATATATTAAAATATTATATATGTTATATAGAATATTTCAATATGTCAAGAAACATTATGAAGAAAATTGGAAGGCAAATGACAAATGAGAAAATAATTAAAATAATTGCAATGTGCTTACCAGAAAAATAGTTAATATTCTTAAATCTTAAAGACCTCTTACAAATTAGCAAGAAAGGAATGGGCAGTGGTAAATTGAAAAGAGCATATAAACAAAGAAATCATGAAACAGATAACCAAAAATACGTACAAAAATGTTAACCCTTACTATTAAACAAATCAATGAAAATTAAAATAATGTGTCTCATTCAATGACGCCGTTTCTCACTCAGTAAACTGACCAAAAATGCTTTAAGTCCAGTCCTATGCACAATGTCAAGACATGGGAATTCTCAAAACTCATGAAGGTACAACTTGATAGTACTTTCCAGAAGGAAGCTGAGCAATGCACATGAAAAGATTTTAACATCTTTGTACTCTATTTTTCTACTTTTATGAAATATATAAAATTTTTCATTACAAATTAGTTTTAAATTAACTTTTAGCTAGTCATTTTACCAGGAAGAATTTAAAGCAAGTAATAAAGGATATGCATAAACGTTTATGAAGGCATTATGGATGGCGATGGCGATGGTGAATAGAGATTTGAGATGAGATGCTTTTGCTTCAAATCAAAGAATGTCTTTGACTTCTTTTATCTGCATCATTTGTGCCCCCCAAATGGCTAAATAAAAAAGAAAAAATCCTGCCCAATAGGCAGAGAGCTCAAAAGCTTCCAACACTAATTTTATCCCAAGATCCATTTGTATAATAAAATCAATATTTTATATATTCATCATCCTTGAACATCTCAGAAATCTCTCCTAAAATTTAGTATCCTAGAGAAATGACAATTGGTACCTTTTCTATTTCTTTGAGATGATAGTCACAGTGAAGCCCTCCTTGACCTTCATCCTTCCTCAAAAGCCTGTGTCTTGACCTTTCATGGCTCCGGAGCAGGGGGACAGAGAGAGTGGAAATCATGTGGGATAGGACTTTCTTATTAAGGTCAGTCTAGAGCAAAGTCCCAGGCTCTGTGGTTCTGGTTTAGACCCCTAAACTGCTGACGTTCACTTTATTTACATTTACTCAGATCTCTTATTTAAAAAAAAAAAAAAGACTTGAGATTAACTAAGAGCCCTGAGTTGATAGGCTGATGCACAATAACAAATGTTTATTTAAAATGGCAGATGAGGCATTTGAAACAGAATGAAAGCTCACATAGCAATCAAATAAAACATGGTCAATTTTGACAGACTGGGGCACCATTGTTCTTGGCTAAGTGGAAATTTAGAAGTGTTAAATATCATTAAAAGGCTCTGTGCTTTTCTAGGAAAGGGTAGAAATTGATAGAAATGCTATATTGTCTGCGAATCCTTTCTGGGAGAAACCCTGTTCCAAAAGACACATCTATGTCTCTTCTGGGCTCTCTTTACCTTGGCTCATGTCTGAGAGCTTGGATGGATAGTTCTGGGGTGGTCTTTATAAAGCCAAGTTCAGCTTCTGTGTAGATGAGCGCAGACAGCAAAGCTTCTCAGTGTTTATTAGAGTGGGCTCTAAAGCCACCCTGAACCTTTACACCAGCTGACTTCCTCCAATATGAGCAGCCAGATTGTATGAGATTGATAAAATTAGATGCTTTCTGGCCTTCTACAAAGGCTGAGGAAAAATATAGGTTTTGAGCAGCCCTTGGAGTGATGCCATACCAGGGTCATCTTGGATTTCTCCCAAGAATGACTAGGAGGAGACAGCAGGGATGGGATCCCCAGCAGAAGAGAGAGAATAACAGATGGCCAGACAGAAGGAAGATAGATTTGGTCAAGGAGAGTTAAGACTCAGCTTTGAACACCTGCCAATCCCAGAGAGTAGTAACACGAGCTCATGACAGTACCCGCCAAGTACAGCTTTTCCTAACCATACGTCTCCTCTCTCCTCAATCCCAGCCCTGGAGAAGCCACAGGTAACTATTGGTGAGATGGAGAGGGGAGGAAGGAAAGAAGCCAAAGCAGCTGGAAGAAGAGAAAAGCTTTAACTTCTCCCCTTGCTGCAACTAGGATGCTGTATGTGACCCAGCAATGGCCAAGCAGATGCTCCCGCCTGGGATTCTGAACCCTAAGGAATTGAAGCAAAGATGCATTTACAACTGAGAATGCATTCACTGCAGCAGTACCAGCCGCTTCATCCTAACCAGAATGCCCCTGTGGTCCCTGCTGCCCAGCTTCCTGCCAGATTCTCAGCCTTCCAAATTCTTTCTGTTACCCAATATCCCACGAATGAATTCCTTTTCCACTTAAGTGAGTCAGGACTGTTTCCTATTGCTTGCAACTGAAGCCACCTCTTTCGTATCCAACCATGCCATTTTTAGCTCTTTTTGACTCTTACCTCTCAGGCACCAATGTGTTACTACAGAGGCAGAGCAACTCGAGACTGTAACAGCCAGGGTCCTGGCATGAAGCATAGACACACTCGTACCGGGGTCACGTGAAGAGTGCTTAACAAAAGGACCATTTGCAAAGGTAGGGACAGGTTATAGGGAAGCTTTCAGGGACAGCGCAGTACCCCAGATTAGTAACAATGTGGTCATTATCTTTTCTAGGCTCAAAATCATGAGGAGAGAGAACAGATACCAGAACTAGAAGGAGAGAATTTCATTAAAGGAGCCACCTTGAGGGGAACATTTACCTTCCATTGAAAGGCACAGCTAGCCTGAGGCAATGCCTCCAGAGGAATAGATACCCTGAGCACACCCTCCTCCCTCCAAACCTCTGATTTCCTGGCAAAGGTCCCTGTTGATTGGACCCACCTGGCTGAAGCTAGAGGGCACAGGAACCCGCTCATGCAATCGATCAGAGTCAGCCTCCTGGGAAGACAGCAGAGCAACGGAGGCAAAGATTCCCTCTGGGTGGTGAAAAGGCACTTGAAAGGCACTTGGCACAACCACCTAAGTCAGAAAGAGTTGCAGGTGATCCCCGCATGCCCTCGGGGTATTAACCTAACCTGGCCTCTAGCATCCCAGTCCTATCCCAGACAACTCCAGGTCAGAACTCCACCAAGATAAAAGAACATACTTACAAGGCATTGCAGTTCTTTGCCTTTGCTTCCTTGATCTGTCCCAGGACTGCTTTGCAAGAGCACCTACTTCTCCATCATCATGTCCATTACTTCCATATCATCAATCCCCATTACTTCCTCCTGTCTTTCCCACCATCACAGTTTCGTTCCTTCTTCTATAGCATGAAGACTCCTGCACACACAGCTGAGACTTTCTCAATTGAGGACAAATCTAAAAGTTTTGTTTCTGCCAAAAAGCCAGGGGATATAAAACCACAGTGAGACAGGGAGGCAGCCAAGAGACATAAACCTCAGATCACAGGGCACTCAGATCCAAGCAACAAAGCAGAGCAACAAGCCATGTGAGCCATTTGTCATCCTGCAGGCAATTGTCTGCAGGCATTTTTCTGAGAATATTAGAGGAAAACAAGATTCCCTTGAAAACACAGTTCAGAAAAAGTCTGTGCTTGACAATATGAAGACCGTAAGCAATTGCAGACAGAGAGACTGAGAATTCTTTGAAACTACAGAAGTATAAAATACTTTGATACAGAGAGGCAACACGTATAACACAGACCATCATGAGATGCAGAAGCAGACTGGGAAAAAACAGTGACCTAGGATTCATCTATTCAACTTTCTACAAATATTTACTGAGCCTTGTGGGCACTGGACTAGAATTACAAAAGGCCAAAAGAGCCAGAACAGAACGCTTTCCCTAGCTATATCTAATTAAGTCTTTTATCTTTTCCCCAGGGAAGAAGGGTCGGAAAAACAATGATAGCTACCATTTCCTGGGCATTTACAATGTATCAGATATTGTCCTGAGCATTTCCCATTTATAGCTCTCTGCAGCTCTCATAGATAGGCAAGTACGATTCTCATCCCCATTTTACATATAGGGCATAGAAGGCAAGTAACTAGCAATGAGTCACACCAAAATAGATGACGCACAGAAATAATAATAGAACTAGGACAACAGGCTTTGGTATTTCACTAGATGTATAAGGCTTTACATAATAAGAGGTGTGTATGGGAGAGTATGGGGACAGAGCAGAGGGAAGGAGAAATGCATGCTACCCACAGATGCTTTAGCAAAGGGTTCAAAGAAACTTTGAGTATACCTAATTTCCCCTTCCATGGTTATTTTCTTCATTAACTGGTCCTCTGTGCACTGACTATGTTTTGTCAGAGATTATTGATGCTTGGACATTTAAATCAATTAATGCACCCATTTCAATTGGTCATCTGTCAAGAACACCAAGTTTTCTTTCCAAATTAAGGCCAGAAGGATGGTGAGGGCAGGAAGAAGTGTGAGTTTGGAGAAGTATTTATAGTTATATAAAAAGGAGAAGCATTTATACTTTGTCAAGATAAAAAGAGTGATTATCTGAATTTTCTATCTAAACAATCAAGGGAGTTCAGTAGGGGGTCTGGAAGTGGACTGGCTGGGTCTACCTCCCAGCTCCAGCTCTTTCTAGCTACTTAGCTTTGAGAAGAGTCCTTAACCTTTCTGAACCTCACAGAGATAATAATAACATATGTTAAGAGCTCAGCTATTTGGTATTTCACCACCATTGCCTATTCTCTAAGACATGCTGACCACGCCCACGGCACTAGAATGGTCAGGGCTAAAAAGCTACTCTCTGACACACCCATTCACTTCAGCTTCTAAAAGCTGAGTTGTTTAATCTTGCATTGGTTCCAAGCCTGCTAACACCATTTATACTTGTTACTATAATCACAGATTTAATTAAATATTATATATAAGAATCAACACCTCTATGAAAACTGTGTTTGAATGCCATGCACAAGGCAAATCACTTTTTAAAAAAAAATTCTACAGAATGCAGACTGTGGGAAAATAAGCTTGGGAAAAATAATAATAATTTGGGGAAAAAATAGGTTTGGGAAAAAAAAATTCTAGGATTCCTGCCCTCAGATTTCATCACAGGTTAAATTCTTAACCACTTCAAAGAAAGTTCAGTTAGGGATCAAAGACAATGTATAAACTTAAGCAGGAAGGAAACGTTGGTACTCAAGGAAAACACCTGGACCCCCACATCAAAAGACTGTGAATGCATGTACAATTATATGCTTAAGTTAAAATTATATGCTTAAGTTAAAATTAAATGCTTAAAGTGTATGTAATTTGTATGATTTCTTGCCTTGATTTTTTTTTCAGTTATCTAGCCAAATATCCATTCTGGATAAGAGGATTTTTATACCTACCTCAAAGGGATATGGTGAGAATTAAATAGGAAAAGCCAGCCAGGCATGGTGGCACAAGCCTATAATACCAGCTACTTGGGTGGCTGACGTGGGAGGATCACTTGAGCCCGGGAGTTCAAGGATGCAGTGAGCTATGATTATTGTCACTGCACTCCAGCCTGAGTGACGGAGTCAAACCTGTCTCTAAAGAAAGTAATTAATTTTTTAAAAGTCCAGGGTCCAATGCTGGCACATAATGAGCCCTCTTTAAACAAAAGCAGCTCAAAGCCTCACAAAGCACACAATAAATGTTAGCTATTTAGGAGGAGTAATAGTCTGGTTCTGTCACTACTTAGTGCAACATCCACCAGTCATTTTGCCTCTTGTCAGCAGTAAATGGAAGCATTTGGACTAGAATGAGGGATACCCAGACTTTAGCATGCATATAAATCACCTGGGGATCTTTCTAAGATGCAGACTCTGATTCAGTAAGTCTGGGTGTGGCCTGAGATGTTGCCTTGGTAACAAGCTCTCCCAGGACACTGATGCTGCTGGTCTATGGTCCACACTTCCAGTATCAAGGGCCTAGCATATCCTTCTCAAACTTGAGCATGCATCAGAATCACCTGGAGGACTTGTTAAAACACATGACCAACTGGGTGCGGTGGCTCACACCCGTAATCCCACCACTTTGAAAGTGTGAGGCGGGTGAATCACTTGAAGTCAGGAGTTCAAGACCAGCCTGGCCAACATGGTGAAACCTGGTGTCTATTTTTTAAAAATACAAAAATTAGCCAGGCATGGTGGCATACAACTGGAGTCCCAGCAACTCCGGAGGCTGAGGCAGAAAAATCGCTTGAACCTGGGAGATGGAGGTTGCAGTGAGCCTGGGCAACATAAAAAGATGCTGTCTCAAGAAAAATGAAAACACACACACACACACACACACACACGTGACTGTGTTAAAACACAAAAACTGAGAGCTTCTGAATCTAGGTCTAGGGTAGAACCCACGAATTTGCATTTCTAACAAGTTCCCAGGTGGTGCTGATGCCACTGGTCTAGAGACCATGCTTTGAGCACCACCGTCCTAGATGATTTCTAAGCACTCTTACAACTTGAAGCAGAGACTCAGAATGGTACTTGACCATTTCAAGAAAAAAAAAATGCTGCTGTTGTGTTACAGATGGAGGAGATCAGGGATGCTCTCAGTCTTCCTAATCACCAGAGGTCCTAATCTGGAATCAGGAAGATGATACGAATCCTAGATCTCCGCCTCTCTACAAGTCACTTCACCTCTGAACTATATTTCTCCACAAGTCAATAGGGTTCCTTTTTTGACTTATTTTTTTGCTTTTTCCCCTTTCCTTCCCCTCTCATCAAGAGGCCCACAAGAAAATCTTCTTAATGGGGATGGGAACAAGACTTTGGCTCTAATCATAGTGTCTTGACAAGCTCAAAGATGCAAACATCACTTAACGTGACAAGCAAACCATAACTGCAGTGAGAAAACACTGTTAGTCAGGTAAAGAGATAACGTGCACAGAACATGCTGAGCAAATAACAGCTCTTTGTGAATCAGCATTAGCATAATTACTGAACATTGGTAATTGCTAAAATTATGTTCACTAGGATCGTTTATAATTCTAAGTGAGAGGTTTCTTCCACGTATTCTCTCAGCAGGGAGGTGAAAGTGGCTCACCAGCTGGTGTTAGATTCTCAAAAAAGCGCTAGTCGTCTTCCAAAGACATCCTAAGCATAGCCTTCAAATGGACTGTCGTCATCACGTGGGCCCCGCAGTCAGCCTGGCATTTCCTGCCGCTGTGTCTTTGTTCCAGTTGTATATTTCCTCTGGAATTCCATCTCTTCTTAGTTCAATGTGTCCAACACTGACTGGTCAGCAAGACATATGTAGTAAAATATAGAAATTTATGTAGTAAAATGTAGAAAGAAGGGTTTGTATCATGGCATGCAGCAAGTGCAATGAATGCTGATCACCTGTCCAGGTGGAACTGCTTTAAAGTCAGATTCAACCAGAGAGCTACCACCTGCTACTCAATGCAGGGCAGGATATGAGTCCTCCCATCCCTGCAAGAGGGCCAGGGGTTTAACTGGTTATGAATAGCACCATGCAGAGTGTAATAAGGGAGAAGAAACCTTAAACCCAGCACACTATGTGTATCCATATCATAGATGGAACTGTACAGGTATGTAAAGCAATTAGGTAAAAAGTAACTTTTCAGCATATTAATAGACCCTGAGAATTCACTCCCATTAGTCCCTGGCACTAGGATGCAGATGATGGAAGACAGAATTCACAAGACAACCAGAAGAGGATCCAGAGCTTCACAAAGGAGAAAAGGAACTGGAGAAATCGAGGCAAGATGATGCCCCCTTAGCAACTCGTAACTAAAGGTCTCCAAATTGCATTATGAAGCAAAATCACTCCATCCCCTCAGGCAGGAAACCTGGGAATCATCCTCACTATTCCCTCTTCTTCCCCTGCACTCTGCCTCCCACCAGTACTTAAGCTATATAAGCACATTTTGCCTGTTTTGTTTACTGCTTTATCCCCAGAGCCTAGAACAGTTGAATTAAATAAACTCAATGAATACATCAGCGAGTCCTGACAGCTCTACCTCCAAAAAAAAATCTTGCCTCTGTCTGGGTTTCTCCTTTGCCACTGCTAATGCCCCAGCCACCATCATTTCTCACCTGGCCAACTGCATAAGCTCCTACCTTGTGTTCCTCTTCAACTCTTGCCCACTCTGAGCTAGACTCCTTGCAAAACAGGCATTACTAATATCCAGATCAGATGACACACCTGACTGTCATAATCCAGATGCTTCTCCAAGTGTCAAAAGTCATTTCAGAACTCCTTTTTGCTAAATCAAGGCCTCTCCTAAGCTTCTATCTCCGTTTGCTGAAAGTTGGGCCTAATATATGCCAGGCAGTATTTTTTGGACTTTGCAAAGCCTGCCTCCTCTGAAAGCCCAGTTCAATCCCACCTTTCCTGGTATGCCCTTTATGACAATCTCTACCCAAAGTCTCTCTTGGTGCTGAACCTTTCTGTGTCCTACACATTTGGCATTTAGCCTTTGCCACTCCATATCACAGAATGACCTTTTCACTGGTATAAAATTGCTAAGGAATGCACTGTGCCTTTCTAGTCTCAAAGCGATTTTCTAACTAGAAACATACAAGCTTGCTTGTCAATCACTGTGACTTTCACCCCCATTTAACAGGTGAAACTGAGTTCCAGGGAAACTGCTCAAAATCACAGAGAAATAAGTGATACAACTGATATTCAAACCCAGGACTTCAGACTTCTGTCTCTATGTATCAGGTGCCCCATTTGCCTTGTGTATGCCTTGCCTCTCCCAACTAGCCTTATGTATAACCCTCGATGCCTAGCAAAGTGGCATATGAATAAAGAGTGATTACTTTTATAACATTTATAACATTCTCCATATTGTGTAAGTGGCTTACACAGGTTGTCATTTAGTTCTCACAGCCCTATGAAGTATATCTTATTATTATCCTAAGGTGCAAGATGAGACATCTGTGGCTCAGAGAAGTAAAGTAACCTTCCTAAGGTCATACAGCCATTAAATAATGCAGCCAGGATTTAAACACAAGCAGTGTGGCTCCTAAACCTACACACTTGGCCACTGTGCGATGTCACCTCCCTCTCTAGTAGGCCCTCAGAGACTATTTGTAGGTTGACCGGTGGAACCATAGACTTTCAGAGCCAGGAGAAGGGCCTTGGTGAGATCAAACATCTACACCATCCATAAAATATCTGGCTTGGAGTGACAGTTAGCAGTTGATAAGGTTTGACATTTTCAAATCAATTTCTATCAATTTTTTTCTCCTGAAAGAAAGGACTTGAGTTTGATGGATAAAGCAAGCTCTCAGTGTGCTTGGGAACAGCAGGGAAAATGGGCCATGAGCTAGCCCTGCAGAGGACAGTGGGGAAGGGAATAGCAGCTGCGTCCTGTCTGTCAGAAAAACCCCTGCTTGGCAGAGCCCTGCTCTGAGGTATCAGAACAGTCAGGTAAATAACACAGGGTCCATTTTGCTGTCACATGATGTTTTCTCCTGGCAGAGGGGCGAGGACACAGAAGCAGTGGAATGTGCTTGGGCATTGTCATGAAGTTATGAATATTTATGTGGTCAACACATAAAATCCCATTTTAACAAACACCATTTTGATGGATTTAACAAGTTAATCTAGGCAATTTCCACATCCTGGTGGATGCCTGCAAGAGATGAATGGATGGCGTTTCAGTAAATTGTACTGAGTGAGGAAACATCTGAAACAGATGTGTGCATAAATCCATGTTCCTTTGGTAAATGCACTGTTTTGTTTCAGTACTGGGACTGTGCCACGTGCCTAGCACCATGCTGTTGCTTCTCACAGTTGGTTTCAGAGGCCCTATCCCCACCATTCACATAGGTTTCTGTGAAACCCAGAATCCAAGATGGGGACGGGCACCTTGATGGGGCAGAGCTCAGAGGTGTGTGTGAGAACAGGTAACTTAGCACTGAGCCCTTTGCCTGGCTGGGGCAGAAATCTTGATGTCCCAAGGCAGGTGAACTTGAGAAGGACTGAGGCTCCTGCATTGTACTACTGCAAACCTCTCTCACCTTCTCCACCTTGCTAACCACTGGGGACAGCTGTTCCCATTACCTTCTTCCCCTGTTGGGGCTCTTGACACAGATGTCCTATTACAGCTATCAGAGCATTTTCACCTGCTTCTCCACAAGTTCTCCTCCCAATACGTATAGTAATTGCACTTTTGTCTCCATTTTGTGGCAGGAGAAAATGAAGTTCAGAGAGTTTAAGGGGATTCATCATAAACACATGGTCAGGAAGCTCCAGACTGGTCATAGACATAAATATTGATCTTTGCCTCTTAAACGATGGATTACCGTTCCTAAGTCTGCCCTTTATCCCAAGTCGTTTGTTCTGGGACCTGTTCTTTGGAGAATTTTCTTCCCCAACCCTGAGATCACTTCAGGTAGATTGGATTGCTGTCTCCGGTTCTTCACTCCCTCGCTTATTAGAATGGCATGTCCAGGCATTTTGCAATATGACTTTGCAGCTCCTACCACAACCTCAGCAGCATATATATCCTCAGCCCGTTGACGATGGGCTTGGCCATCTGATTTGTTTTGGCCAATGGGGCTGTGGAGTTAACACAAACTGAGGCTGCAAATAAGGTTTTAGGGTTGGGTTTGGCCTCTGACACTCCTGAGATCCATTATAAGAAGAGCTCACTCCAGGGAGTTACTAATCCAAGGAGAAGGAACTGTAAGACACAGACTTGAACCCAAGCCATGACCTGGAGCTAAGATTAGCTTGATCAACACAGCCACAAGCCAGAAAATGAATGCTTGTTATAAGCCACTGAGAGGTTGAGGCTGCTGCATAGCGAAAGCTGACTGATACGCTGCCCAACAGTGACAGAAGCGCCTTCAGAAGACAAGCTCAAAAGTCCTCCTCAAAACACATTCTCATCTTTCCTCCAGCAAGACAACGGTTTTCAGCAAGCGTACACACTGCACCAAACTGCTGTGACATTATTTTTGCCTGTTCAGGTAGGATATTTTGCAATTATGTACTTTAATTCAACATATTTCAACTCAACACAGTGAACCTGTTAAACATGAGATAGGACAGACCGCCAAGGAGAGAGAAGAAATCTGACTCCGTCCTCACAAGTGCAGTCCAATGGCATAGACAGACACGAACATGAGTAATACTAACGAAAGGTTTTGAGAAGTAAGCGCTGTAGCAGGTGACAGAATGTTATCTGACAAAGGGACTTACAAAGTCAGCATGGCAAATATGACATTTGCAGTGGGAGTTAAAGGTCAGATGGGATTTCCGAAGCCTAAAGTGGGAGAAAAGGAGGAAAATGCCATCTGGGAAAAGAGATAAGAGTACAGTCACACAAAGGCCAGAAAGCTGTGTTTGGGAATAACTTTTTGCAAAATTGGCCAATAGCAGGGATATCCAAAATGGGTAGCTAATAGATGGAGTGATGTCACAGAGAGTCTTCGATGCTAGACTGTGGTGTTTGCACAGGATTAGATGGGAAGTAGGGAGCCATGGAAGGTAAGAGAGTGAGGGAGGACTATGGGGGATTTGTGCCTTAGGAGAGCATTATGGCAGAGTGCCAGATGAAAGGATCCAGGGGGTTGAGCCTGGAGTCTGAAGGTACCAGGTAAGACTCTGCATTCCCCAGCTTAGGGGTTTGAACAACAGGGACTGGACCCTCAGGCCCTGTGGGCAGGGCCACATCAGGGGTCTCTAGTTCACTCCGACTTCCTCCCATCCCTTTTCTCCCTCTCAGTTCCTCCACTTCCCTGAGCTATTCCTGTTTCTCGTTTTCTCAGGAGCCTGCAGGGTTGTTCCTGCCACACATCCTATCCCTCCAGCAAAGCCTTAGCAAAAGCCATCCATCCATCTGCTGACTCCGCAGAAATGGTAAGCACCAAATCCAAGGACAGAGGAGAAGGAAGGGGGGGGACACTTTCCTGATTACAATATTTTATCCTCAAGCATTTGCCACCAGCCATCAAATTTGCTAACGCGGCAAAAAAAAAAAAAATCAGGAACTGAATTGTATGGGGAAGAAAGGAGGCTCTTATCTCGGAAATAACCTGATACAGTTCCCCCAGCACTCTGGGATTTGCAGCTGATGGATGTCCAGATGAGAGTGAGTGGGGAGGCAGATTTGGTGGCCTGGGGAAACCAACGCACCTGGTAGGGGGCTCCAGAGTCACCGTATTTTAATCATCACTCTAATAAATGACTTCTGTTTTAACGGGGAGAAATAGAACAAATTGAACACAGGTTCGTAACTCCAGTGTGATCCTCCCCTGCTCACTCCAAACACCTGGACAGCCTCTGCCCTTTGTGCCCCACCCCAGCCCTAGGAACCTCTTCCTCTCCATCCCTCCTTTCCTGGCCCCATCCCTCTTCCCCCGCCCCGCCCCCAGCTTCTCAGTCCTCATGTTGTCTTCTGTGAGCAGGAACCTCATCTGACTGGCAGTTCTCTTCAGCACCTCATGCAGGGCCTGGCGCTGCCTCATGCTAATAAATGTCCGTGGACCATGGCTGAAGAGGCATGCACTGCCCAGCTTCCTACCAGAGCTGCCTTTTAAGTCAGCAAATGCAGCCCACACAGCTCCCAGAAGGGAGAGGCCAGCACCCCCTTGCCCGTGGCCTTGCTCTGGGCCATTTCATCTCAAATGGACTCCTGCTCCCCTTCCTAACCACAGCTTTGTCTCCAACTCTCAGATTGCGAGGCTCTGTGCACCTCCTCCACCAGAGACCTTGGCTCCCACATACCCTTCAGGTCATGTCCTGCTCAAAAAGCTGAGTCGCTCCTGTCCCCACCCTGGCCAGGACCTCAGGACCACACACACACAGAGCACACATGTATATAGACCATGTATACCCACACATTCATACCACACATGTGTATACAGGCCATGTATACATATACCACACGTGTGTAGCTTGCATACACACACACTGCATAGCACACACCCACACATACATTGATATACACCACACACATATGCACCATGTGCACCCATACACAAATACGCATGCCACATAGATATACATGGGATAGACACACCGTGTACATACCCCACACATACACCCACGTGTGTATACACATGTGTACGTGCCCGTGTACACCAACCCATGCTTATATACCTACCACGTATACCATACACACACATATATACATGAGCCCTCCACACATACATGCCACACACATATATACAGCATACATACCCCATGTATGCACCCCACACACAGGTTTCCACACCATATGCACCACAGATGCAAACACACACACACAACATTTGCTGGGACTTTAATTCCTCAAAAGTGGCCTGTCTGATCCAGCCCAATCAGAGGTTTCCTTGGAAGGCCCCTAGAAACCTCATTCTCCTTTTTTGTTGGTGGTTTTTTGTTTTGTTTTGTTTTTTGTTTTTTTTTTGCCAAACCTAGGACTTCTCTTAAATAAATGTGAAGATTTTCAACTCTCAGACAAAGAGGAGAACCATACTGGGCCCACCCTGGGAAGCCAAGCGTTTGAGCCAGGCCACTGTAATGCCTTAAAGACGGTGGTGGAAGGCAGCCTGAGATGGAAGGTTCGCAGGAGCTGGGACTGGGGTCACCAACCACAAGAAGTCACTGTCCTCTTCTCACAAGGGCTGGGGCTGACCTGGCCAGGGGCCCACCAAGAAGCCAGTAGAGATGGCAGTTTCCACAGCATTCGGGCCAGAAATGGACCCGAGATGTCAGTGACAGAGGCAGACCAAGCCCACAAAACAGGGCCAGGCAAGGTCTAGATGCCAAGTAACACATAGCTAAAGCCCAGGATCTGGGGCCAGAGGCAGGATCCAGGTCCTTGTCCCAGAGAAGAGACCAGAGCCCAAGCAGTTCTAGAGCAAAGATACAGAAGACAAAATGGCCTGAAAGTGGGGCGTGCTTTCCTAGCGCAGCAAGGACAGGATGTAGAAAGGTAAATTGGCTTAAAAGATTAGGGTAGATCAGACCTCCCTGTGGAAAATGGAGGCAGAAAAGTAGTGTGGTCATTCAACAAAAATTTATTGTGCTGCTACTACATGCCAGGAGCTAATACAATGGTAATAGGCAACTTCCTGCCATCAGGGAGTTTACCATTTTATTACAGTCAAATACTGAGATAAGGACTGTCGAGGAGAGTGTGAGTCTACCGAGTGGCCTCTCTGTCAAGGGCCACTGTTAATCTCTAAACCTTAAGTCATCTGACTTTAACTTTCAGCAGCACCATGTCACACCCCCAAATTCCCTCTAATACACACCACCTCTCAGCCTCACTATTTTTCTCACCAGCATGCCAATCTTGTTCCTAATTTAGCCCTTAGAATAAGCCAGGTTGTCAGTTTGCTATTCCCTAATCCCTTCTCACTCTGGCAATTGAAACTAATGATTGCAATATTGCTGAGTGTCTTGTTTCTGATCTGTTGTGCTCAGAATGTGGGTAATCAGTATCACAGAGGGCTTATGGGAGCTCACAGAGCCAACACCAGGTAAACGACACCTCCTGCCTCCACCCTGATCCGATCTGTTTCAATAAGCACCTTTAGGGTCCTTACATTAGGAACTGAGAAGCAGTTTCTGCCCTCTGGAACTCATGGTTCAGTAAGAACGGCAGATTCCAATGGGTTATTCAAATGGTACGGAAGGCCACCTAACGTGGGTGTTATGCCAAACCCCTATTGACTCCAATGGGGATGGCACCACATTCAAGAGGCCGAAGAAGAGACCCACAGCCAGTGAACGAGGTATAGGGTTTAACTGGGGGCTTACATACACGGGAGAAAGTCCAATGGTGGGGGGCTGGACAAGAGAACTGCACAGCCAGTGGCAGTGGGCCGGACAGAAAAACTGCAGCCACAGCAAAAGGCATGCAGTTGACATAACATTTTCACTTAGCACCTTTTTCCTAACAATTTACACCTGTCAACCTTTAGGCCCCCCAAAACGGAGGCCTCAGTCTCCTATACTGCCAGTGTTCAACAGGACAGGATGGGGGCTCAGATGCTCCTCAGAGACAAGGAACAAATCTCCAGGTTGGCCACTCCCAGATTCTCTAACTTGGAACACACGTTCAGGTGTCTCTGCTATACAGGATCATTCTCAGGGTATGTGTAAGTTACTGCTATCAGGTGCATTTCCCCTCCATGGGGGCAATGCATGGGGGAAAAGCCAGGGGCATCTTCCTGCAGTTGAGGATGCCTGAACTGAATCTTGGAGAAAGAGTGGGTGAAAGTCAACACCTAACGATGGGGAGGAGGAGGAGGAGCCATGCACGGCAGAGGGAGCCCCGGAAGCAGCAACAGCACAGTGAGCCGGGTTATTCGCACATCAGGCTGCTGGAGTCCAGATAGCAGGCCAAGTGTGCCAGGAGAGGAGGCTGTTAGGGACCCTGGGGCCAGCCCAGGAGAACCTTGTCAGCCAGCCTAAAGAGCTTGAGTTGATTCTGGAGCTGATGGAAAGTCACTGAGGGATGCTTTGCAGAGGAGGCCGGTATATGGCTGTTGCAATAGTTCCAGGGAGAGCAGAGGGAAGGGATGACTTAACCGGGTCACCCAAGATACAGCTATTGGGGCCCTCCTAGGACACATCAAATCAAGATATCTGATGACAGCCCCACAAATGTGCCTTAATAACCTGTCCCTACTACTAAAGTTTAGGAGCCATCAAACAGGATTTTAAAATCCCTATAAAGATGCTAGCCAATGTGCCACTTGGCTTATAAAGCAGGACCTTATCTATGACCATACCCAACTTAGGTGTATTATTAAGTAAACCCTTAAAAGAGAACCACTGACAATTGAGATCTAAGGTATCACAGCAAAGCACCCTTTGTAGCAAAGCTTTCTGTTTCCTGTTAAACCCCATGACATTGACTGGCACAATTTCTTGGCCTGCAACTCATTCATATGTGCACGTTTTGTCAGCCCAATGAGAGTGTTAGCAGAAAGGGGTACAGGAAAGACCATGAGTACTAGGGTGACTGTCCCACGTTCCAATACAACAATGATATTCCCCAACCTTGGGGTTTAGTAATGTCAAAGTTCCTGGACTTGAGTTTGGGATAACCAGCTCATCTTGGTTTGCTGAGAATTTGAGGATGTAGCACTGAAAGTCCCATGTCCTAGAAAAAACCCTTTCGTCCTGGGCAAGCCCGGATGGTTGATCACCCTACTTCAGTTTCCTCATGTGTAAACAAGAGCGTTGGCTGGGCACCAGAGCTCATGCCTGTAATACCAACATTTTGGGAGGCCAAAGTAGGCCCAGGAGTTCAAGACCAACCTGGGCAAAATGGTGAAACTCCATCTCTACAAAAAAAAATACCAAAAAAAAAAATTAGCTAGGTGTGGTGGCACACACCCGTAGTCCCAGTCACTTGGCAGGCTGAGGTGGGAGGATCACTGGAGCCCAAGAGGTCAAGGCTGCAGTGAGCTGTGATCGTGCCACTTGCTCCAGCCTGAGCAGCAGAGCAAGACTCTGTCTCAGAAATAAAATAAGAATGTTACTATCTGCCTACAGGGATGCTGTGAGGGTTCAAGGGGGTTTAATCAAAACAGTTCCCTGTTTTGTTTTTCTTTTGTCCCTTGGGATTCCTCCCCCAAGTTACAAACAAAAGCCCCACGTCCCTTTTGATTGGAGGGAGCAATTCAGCTTACCAAGCATTTTTGTGGATGTGATTTGTTTCTCACAACAACCCTGTACAGGAAACAGGGAAGATATTTTGTGCCCACTGATAGATGGGGAAATGGGAAATAAGACGAGTTACATGGCCCAGTGGGAAACATCTTTTCCCTTATTCCTTTAAGTTTCTGCCTAGAACCTTAAGAAGGAAATTTCTACCCACACTTTCAGCCCCTTGGAGACACGGAATGGCTAATGGGGTCATTCAAGTGGTGGCAATTACTGAGCCCCACCTCACTCATGGGTGATATGCCAAATGCCCTTGCCCTCCCTTATGCCAGGTTGTTCATTCTCCATAGAGTTATAGGTTTGTTTGGTAAAAAAAAAAAAAAAAAAAAAAAAAAAAACTCTGATTTAAGCAAAAGTGACTAGGAACAGAAAGCCTAGTTAAGCCTAGCAGCCAGAACAAGCTCCTCCAGCTCTGCTTCTCCCAGATCTCAATCGGGATCTGGTGCACTTGTTCCATCACCGTTCAAGCTGGAACTTTGTTTCTGATCTGGCTGTTGATCCTTTGCCAGAGGACACAGTGGGGTGTGGGGAGGAAGGTCTGCATGCACACAGGCCTAACAACTGGACTCTTACATTGTTAACACTAATGACTGACTCAGTTACCCAATGACTAAGCTGCCAAGCAAGACCTGAACCTGTGGCAACTGCTCCTGGGTCCAACGTGCATTTCCCTACATTGTGCAGCTGCACCCTGGAAACCACACCTCATAGGAGATCAATCAATTATTGTTAACACTCTCACCCCAGACAGGCAGCTTTGAAAAAGCTGTTTTAGGCAACACCATCAGCCTTTTGCTGTCGTTCATTAAGGGTTTAGCAGCTCAGTATTGATTTTCTTGCAGCTGCCTCTGAACTTTAATTCCTGCAGCAGAAAACAAGGCTTTGTCTATGACATTTCCTGTCCAAGTGGGGGTAACAACCATTCCTGGGATGCTGATTTCCCCAGCCATGCTACAAACCACAGGTTGCTTACAACATGTCCTTTGTCTATTCCAAAGAGTAATTTCTGTAGCTGCAGGAGGTCCCTTCAAATGTGAGCCGTGGCTCCACCTCCCTCCTAAATTGGCAGTGCCTTTAAACCCCAGCTTTTGGAAATCTCATGACCACCCCTTTCCTCACATTGACTTGTAGCTAAGGAAGTGCTGTCTTGTATTTGTGTCATATTTGTTACATTCAGATTTCTCTTAAATGTTAATTCCTGGGAATTAGAAAGGACCTCAACAATCTTCTCTTGCAAGCATCGCCCTGATATTTCATCCCCTCTACAACATCCCCACCAAGTGGCCATTCTGGTTTTGCTTGAACACCTCTAAGGACAAGAAACTCACCCCCTCAATATGAAAGTAACTTTGTTTCAGGAAAGCTCTGAAAGGTAGAAAATTTTTCCTTATGTGGAATCAAAATCTGCCTCCCAGAAACATCTGCCTTTCAAATAGACCCAGCATATCCCAGCACCTAGAAAGGATAGGGTTATCTTCATCCACCACTGAATATCACACCATTACCTGGCAAATAGGTGCTCAGTACTTGTTAAAATTAATGAATTAAGTCAATTGTTACTGAGTATTTAACAAAGGCCATGCATTGTGCTAGCATTACATGACATCCTCAGAAACAAATACTGTTAATACAGAAACTGGCAGGACCATAGCTGACCTGTTTGTCCTCACTCTGTTTCAGACTCTGGAGTCTACATAAGGTATGGCCCCCTATTTCCAGGGATGCCTGAAGGGCTAGTTAACTCTGGGTCTATAAAGACAAGAGGGGGATTTGTTGATTTCCAAACCCATGATGGGCTAAGAGCAAAGCAGAGCTCATGTTGCTGAGAGGTCATATCACATAATGCTGAACACAGACACCAGTGCCACTGCACAGCTGAGCAACTCTGAGTGAGTGGCTCAGTCCCTCTGGGCTCCAATGTCCTCATGGTTAGGTCCCCCAAAGATGGCAGCACTGTTGTCAAGCCATTTTGAACTCTGTAACCCACACATACACCTCCAGATGGCTTCCTAGAGCCTTAAAGTCTGAAACAATAAGAAAACCACAAAGGAGGAAACAGGTTTCTGTTCCAGCCAACCGATCAACCCACTGAGTCAACACCAACCAGCCCTGAGTTACAACCTTCCACTCATTGCCCTGGCCTATGAAGCCTCCTCTACCCCACCACCTCCACGCTGACTCCCTTTTTGGACTCAGCCCGCTAGCACCCGGGTGAATAAACAGCCTTGTTGCTCACACAAAGCCTGTTTGGGTTATGTCTTCAATCAGATGCACACGTAACACTCACAGGTAAAGTGTGGTGGTGACAGAAATTCCGCCTAGCATTGCTGCAAGGACTGAGTTAGGACAAGTAAGGTACTTGAAATAAATATGAGCTGTTGTTATTCTTCACACTATGTGCTTCTCCAAAGACACCTGTGAAGAATTGGCCATGGCTTTCTCTGCCAAATCCCTGCTTCTCTTCCCTGAAGCCTATCCACAACACCTGTGTGGGTGAAGAACCCACCTCTGAGGCGGCCCCTATGTGCTCTGCAAACTTCTCACCCCAAACCATTTGAGTTCCCACTACAGAACAGGCTCTGTGCTGTATGCACCTGGGAATGTTTCCTCATATTCATCTCATGGGGTAAAGCTTGCTAACCCCATTTTACAGGCCAAAAAGTTGAAGCTCAGAGAAGGTAAGTAACTTCCCAAGGATACACAGCGAATCAGTAATAGAGACAGACTCTAATCTTAGAGTTGCCTGCCCCAGAGCCTGTGTTCTCTCCACTATTCTGTGCTTTCTGAAAAAAAGAGCAAATTTAGTTTCAAAGGGAGAGTAGAATCTGTCAAGACATGTCCAACAAGAGCAGAAAATTTCTCACAGACATTATGGAGGCCTCGGGAGAGCCCTGCTCCTGTCTCGCCCCCTCTGTCTCTGCAGGTGGAAGGCATGGAAGGAAATGATGTCGATGCCCATGGCATATGAGGCTGCAGTGGACTGGGTGGTGCAGCAGGGCCCACAGTGACAACGGGTACCCAATTCTGGTTCCAAGGCACAGCCACAGAATGGCATTCTGAGAATGGAGGTTGGGGTCCCCTCAACTACCACTGAGAAGCCACATTCAGAGCTCTGTCTTCTGCTTTTGGCCTCTATTCCAAGCCCCTGCTCCAGTAGCCAGGGTTCTTAGACTCCTCGTGAAAGCTCAGACTCTCATCTCTCCCGCCTGTCCTCCTCTTCACAACCCAGAACATACCTCTGGGGCTCATTACTGACCTGGACTGTAACCACTCTGCAAATGGACCCATCCTGCTCTAATGGACCAGTCTAGAACTAGACTCCTTGCTCACCAGACAACATCATCACCCATTCCTGCATCAGTCACAAAGCCAGAAGTGGAACATGGTTAGAAGAAAGAAGACAGAAGGTAGGAAGGTCAGCCAAGAGGTTTTTGCAACTGTCCAGGTGAAAGATGGCAATGAACTACGAAAGAGGTAGTAAGGCTGGAAAGAAAGGAAGAGCCAAGATAGTACAGCAGTAAAAAGGGCATGCAATGACCAACAGCATGCTGATCACAGTCATGTTTGGGACATGTGGCTGACGGCTTCAAGATGCCCCCAGTGATCCTCAGTACCTAGTGTTCACGCACCTGGTATTAATGTAATCTTTCCATTTGAATGTGGGTTGGACTAAGTGCATTGTTTCTAACAAAATATAGCAAAAGTGATATGACGTCATTTCAGAGATTAGGTCACAAAAGGCTCCTTCCGTCTTCCTAGCCTTCTCTCACACACTCTGATGGAAGGGTGGGGACTTCCCTTTGTCCTTACAGTCTTCAGACAAGCTCTCCTGGTTTCCTCTGGCTCCTTCTCCAGTTTTACTTATAGATGTTTCCCCAATAAGTCTCTTGCACATCAAATCCCATCTCAGCATCTGCTTCTCTGAAGACCTGGACTAACAGGAGTAATAAATCAGTAAAGCCATGATGTAAAATAAGTTCTAGATCTACACTACCCTCTGGAGAGGCCCATGTGGCAAAGAACTGAGAGGTGCCTCCAGCCAATGCCCAACAAGAAATGAATCCTACCAATAAACACACAAGCACACTTGGGAGTGGATTTTGCTCCTGGCAAGTCTTCACATGACCACACTGCCAGCTGATGCTTTGATTGAAGCATCTAATCAAATCCTTCTGAGAGACCCAGACCAGAGGACCCAGCTCAGCTGCTCGCAGATCCTGTCCCACAGAAACTGAGCTTGTAAAGTTCATTGTTTTAAGCTGCGAAGTCTGAAGGGCATTCATTACATAGCCAAAGATAAACAAATAAACAGAGAAATGAGCAAGGTCTGCTTTTTCCTTTAAGGAAAGAAGCCACAACAAGCTTTGGCCATGTTCAGCCAGAAATACTGAAAAGAATAATGACTTCCAGCTTCATCTATGTCCTCGGAAAGGACATGATCTCATACCTAGGTGATAGGTTGATAGGTGCAGCAAACCACCATGGCACACGTTTACCTGTATAACAAACCTGCACATGTACCCTGGAACGAAAAAGAAATACCCAAGAGAGATGCAACTGGGTGAGTCCAGAAAGTAGTTGGATTTATGACCATGAAGCTCAGAAGAAAAACAATGGCAGGAGACAACGATCTGAGAGTCATCAAGCTCCTCCCCTGGAGCCACTTGCAATAAGTTTATTTCTTTACCCACATGACAGTCTTTGAAGTATTTTTAAAGCAGTCTCATGTCTCCCTTGAGTTGGGCTTAAGTATGTCTACTCTCTTGCCCTTTTTCTCAGATAATTTGGTTCCGAGTGCCCAGCCTGCCTCTAGGTTTGTCAAGTTTAAATTTTACTTCACCTGCTCTGCTTATTATTGAATAACTGGGCTGGTTACTTGTTGTTTTCCTCATTTGCAAAACAGTTGTTTTGAGGTAAAAATAAAATAATTCATGGCAAACATTTAGCAATGCGACTAGCACATAAATGGTCAATAAATGTTAATAATTACAGCATCTAGAACAGCACTATCTGTATTATGCAAGCAACATGTGCAATTTTTAATTTTCTAGTGTCCACATTTTATCATTTTTAATCGTTTTGGAGTACAGGTGGTTTTTTGTTACATGGCTCGCCTATTTAGTGGTGATTTCATTTAAATCTTTGGAAACCAATGTGTATTTTATGTTTACAACACATCCATTCAGACATTAAATTTTCATCAAAAATATTTTATCTGTGTTTAGGGTTCATGAAACATCCAGTTTAAAAAGTGGATTCACATACCCAAATTGTTCCAAACATAGTTAAAAGTTTTCCAATAACTGACTTGAGTATCCTGTTTAGAATTTAATTAGAAACTTAGTTCTTTACTTATACTAGCCACATTTTAAGTTCTCAGGAGCAGCATGTGGCCAATGGTTACCATACTGGACAGTGTAGATCCAGAGTAGATCAGAGACAAATTATTTAAGGGAGTGGCATTTGGACAGGTGTCTGAAAAAAGAAGGAAGTAAGCCATACACACTAGGAAAGAGTATTCCAGGTGGAAGGAAACAGCAAATGTCCCGAGATAGGAGTGTGCCAGTGTACTAGAACAACCACCAATACACAAGGATGGCTGTGGTACTAAAAAAAAAAGTGAGCGAAAGGAAAAATAATAGGATGTGAGGCCAGAGGCTCAGACTGTATCTGCTCTTGTGGTCAGAGCAAGGTTGTGGCTTTGATTGTAAGTGAGATGCAAACTAATGGAAGGTTTGGGGGCAGAGGAGTGGCGTGATGTGATGTGAGCTGTAAAATTTAAAAATAAAATCACTCTGACTGCCATGTTGAGAAGAGACTGCAGGGGAACCAAGGCTGAATCAGGGAGAGCAATTTAGAGGCTACTTCAGTAATCCAGTAAAAGGTGCTGGTAGCTTAGACAGGGATGATAGTGAGAAATGCAGTGAAAAGTGGTTAGCTTTAGATTCAGGACATATTCTGAAGGAAAGAGAAAAGGATTTGTTGGTGATTTGAATACAGAGCATAAAAGAAAGACAATCAAGGCGACTCCAAACAGTGTTTTTAGCCAAAGCAATTGCAAAAACAAACATGTCACTTACTAAAATAGGGAAGACCAGCTGGGCAAGGTGGCTCATGCCTATAATCCCAGCACTTTGGGAGACCAAGGTGAGTGGATCACGAGGTCAGGAGTTTGAGCCCAGCCTGACCAATATGGTGAAACCCCACCTCTACTAAAAATACAAAAATTAGCCTGGCATGGTGGTGCGTGCCTGTAATCACAGCTACTCAGGAGGCTGAGGCAGGAGAATCACTTGAACATGGGAGACGCAGGTTGCAGCGAGCTGAGATTGCACCATTGCCCTCCAGCCTGGGTGACAGAGCAAGATTCTGTCTCAAAAAAAAAAAAAAAAAATAGTGAAGACCATAGGAAGAACACATAAGGGGAGAAAATCATGAGTTGGTTAGACAAGTAATGTTTAAGATGCCTGTTGGACATCCATATGGAAATGATGAATGGTCTGTTGAACATACGGATCTGGAGGTCAGAGAAAAGCTGTAAGTTGGATTTATAAAATTGGGAGTCATCAGCCTATAGAGGTACTTAAAGCCATGAGACTGAGTGGGATCACCTATGTAGCAAATGTAGACAGGGAATATGCCTGCAGGCCTGAGTCCTAGGACATTCCAACCTTTAGAAGTCAAGGAAATGAGGAGGGACTAGCAAAAGGGGCTGAGAACAAGCTCTCAGGAGTATGGTGTCTTGGAAGTTAAGCGGAAAAAAAAAACAGTTCAAGGAGGAATAAGGAAACAATTGTGTCAAATGTTGCTATTAAGTCAAGTAAGGTAATAACTGAATACTAGCCATTGGACTTGGAAACATGAAGGCTATTGGTGACCTTAACAAGAGCTGTATTGGCACAGTGATGAGAATGAAAGTCCAGTTGGATTATCATTAAGAGATAATTTTTTAAAAAGGAAGTGGAGGTAAGTATGGATCTCCCTCAATCTTAGACATCCAATGTGGGCACAGAGTGGTCCACCAATGTGATTCAGGTGGATAAAAGGTACACTCTCCCTTCACCGTGGTGACAGAGCTCAGGACAGAAAGGTATCTTCTCATCAGCAGACATACAGGGGCTTTTCAGAGTCAGCAAAAAAACAAAGAGGACAGTAATATGGCACAATACCAGACACAACTCCACGCCTGGAGTAGCAGAGAAGACCATGACAGGGACAGGGAATCTATGTGGTCATTGTTAATAAAGGTTGTAGTAACGCACGAGGAACGAGGAAGGTGGGGTTTGGGCTGAGGCTGCACCAGAGACACGTCAACTGTTACCATGATGACCTCTCCCACTCTCTCTATATAGATGTGACCCATGAAACAGGTTTACAAATGGGAAAATGTAGACAATTTAAAGAGAAAACAATCAGAATCATGACATATGCAGCATGTATTAGCCCATTTTCATGCTGCTAATAACATACCCAAGAACGGGTAATTTATAAAGGAAAGAAGTTTAATTGGCTCACAGTTTGGCATGACTGGGGAGGCCTCAGTAAACTTACAATTGTGGCAGAAGGAGAAGCAAACACATCCTTCTTCACACGATGGCAGGAAGGAGAAGTGCCGAGCAAAATGGGGGAAAACCCCTTATAAAACTAAGATTTTGAGAATTCACTCACTATCACAAGCACAGCAGCATGGGGGTAACCACCCCCACAATTCAATTTTCTCCCAAGGGGTCCCTCCCACAGCATATGGGGATTATGGAAACTATAAGTCAAGATGAGATCTGGGTGGGGACACAGCCAAACTATATCACAGCATGACTGCTATATGAAAAAATAAAATTCCAGGAATAAAGACACTAATGACACTTAGCAACATATAAAATAATGTCAGTGTTGAAGCACCAAAAATGTGGATGTGTTCTTATTTTCTCTATTTTGTAACTTGCAGGTGGAACTCTTAGGTGGTTTTTAGAATACAAAAAAATTTTAAGTGGATAACAATCCAAGCCAGTCTCCCAGAGTTGTTATGAAGATTATAATAATGACTAATATTTGAATAGCTCACAAAGTGCTTTTCACACGTTTAATCTCATTTAATCTTCACAACCAACATGACTTCTCCTGGCACTTTGTAAAATCCTTTTTATTCTTGCATTTAGCAAAAGGCGCTGCAGTAATGTGTTTATGTATCTTTTTTATATCGCAGACTAAAGTACCCAAAATATAAAAGCCATGTCTTCTCTTCCTTGTCTTTGACAAGCAACACAAGCCCTGGCACATGACAGAAGCTCAGCAAATGTTCACAGATATATAATGGTTAAATGGATGAATGAGAGGATGAATGGTTGAGAAGATGGATGGGTGGGCGGATGGATGGATGAGTGGATGGAGGAATGGATGGATAGATGGATGGATGGATAAAGAATCAAAGGGTACATCTTTGGACATGAACACTTTACTATCCCAAGGCCACATAGTTACACTAATGCCTATTGACTGAGCCAACCACCACTCCCTTCACCCCAATTTAAAATATTTTGAAAATCCCATGGTTCATTAATACTCCCCACATCTCACATTTCTGATATTAGTGAGCCTTTCTTAGCTTTATACTCCCATACTTATATTCCCACACTGCTCTGTGATTTTGTCTTTGCTACCCTAATTCCATATTGTTCTTGTCTCACCTAAACCCTTCCATTCAATACCCAGAACCCTCTTAACCTTGAAAAATGTGTCTATATCCTCAAACTCTTTCTTCTTCTGCACTAAAGTGAACCTAGCTCTCACCTGGGACCCTCTGGAAAGCTTCCCGTTTTTTTTTCCCATCTCTAGGAAATCTTTCTAGGACATCTCCACATCAGGCTATGTTCTGTTATGTGCTGTTAAGGTATCATGGATTGCATACACAGGTGTATTATCTAGTTCAGCATTTTCCACTGTGTTAACCAGAATCAGTACACACAGACCCAGATTGTCTATGTAGATGCTTCAGTCTCATTCACATGTTTGAAAAAATTTTACAATTAGATTTTTTTCAAGAAACATGACACATTCTGCATATGCATCAGGACAATTTCAATTGCAAGTGACAGAAAACCAGTTCAAACTGGCTTATGTTAAATAAAGGGAATGTATTGGCTCATGCAACTTGGAAAGTCCAGCAGAGGTTCTGGCACCAGATCACTAGGTCTTTGTCTTCTTTCTCAGACAGGCTCTTTAGTCATGGTGGGAAAGATGAGCACTTGCAATCTCAACCTTATTTATGCCCAGAGTCTAAAAGCATCCATCTATCAATCACATAGAAAAGCTCTGATTGTCTCTGAGTTTTAGCATATTTATGAAGTTAAGGAAGATGTAGCAAAGCATGAAGATTGAGAGTCCTAAAAAGAGCATATGAAATTGAGGGAGGAAGGGAACATATGAATCCCTCAAGATAAAACCACACACACACTATGTCTAAGCCAGGTCATGCCATCTCAGAACAGGTTGACAGTGACCTGGTAGCTCACACATCAAATAATTGCTCTTTTGGCTTCTATATCTACATCATTTTTCAACTTGCTAAGAATTTGCAGTATCTAAATTGAACATGGGAAGAAAAGATAGGGGAAGGTTGTCTTCTGATCAGAAGTTAACATAAAATTGTTGACCATGGTCTCCTCTACGGAGAAAAGTAGGAGTGAGAAGGGGTGGTGATATAAACAAATTTGATTTTTTTTCCTTTGTATATTTTTTATGTATTGCTTTGTGGTTTCACATTGAGTATGCAGGAACTGAAAAGCTCCCCATAAAGGAAAAACAATGAAGATTCAGGAGTTTGCTTCAGAAGGACTGTGGAGAAATAGGATGAAGAAATGATATTTTCTGGAAGATGGGTGCATAGCTGCAAAGCCTGGTTCCATTTACTTGTTAGTGGGAAAGCTAACCGAGGCATAAGGCAAAGAAGGGTGACTGTGGTCCCTTTCCAAAGCTGAAGAGCTGGCATTATACCCAAGGGAAAATTGTTTTTATGAGTGCTGTGTTTGTCTACTGTTTAAATCCACACTCTAGTGTTCTAGGAATTAATTTGAACTTAAAAATTACATTCATTTCCTTTGAACAGTATGTTGATAAACTGAAAGTTAAACTCGATCTAAAGTCTGTTCTATCTTTATATAACAATCACATAAAATTTTCAGGAAAACAGGCCTGCATTGAAATAGGAAAAGACCAAGTTGGGAATTAATTTTTCCTCCAAATTTGATAATTATTGAATTCCTGTGGATGTAAGTTCCAGTTGAATTATCAACCTTGTCTGGACAGAATGATAATGATTTTTTTAAATAGCCTGTAAGTCGAATTAGGTGAATGATGATATACAATGTTGGTATATTTTGAAATGGGGAAGAAATGAATGATATATTTGAGTGTCATTAAGCCTGTCATTGATGAGAAATTAGGTCACTAAATCTGACAGTGTGCTCATGATTTGGGAGCCAAATCGCCGTGGAATATAAAATTAAGATAGACACAGCATACCTAATCCATGTGCAGGATCTGATCAGTTTTACTCAGAACATGGTGGCATTTGTTGGGAATTACTGTGTTTAAAGACCATCAATACTGTATATTTTAGGATCATGCTTAGTTGGAAAAGAGTATGGATAAATTGAGAGAACATAGCTTTATTGAGACCACCTGATGTCAACGAATTTTACACTAATCTGAGTGGATTTAGTTTCCTAAGGCAGTGTGTTTATTCTTGTCTTGATCCCCGGGGTTTGTGGTGAATAGAGAGACAGATAAACAAGTGTTTAAGATTCCTGACTAGACCAAACCTTTGTGCATTATTCAGCATGCAGCTGCTTGGAGGGAAAATTACATACAGCATCTCTCCACCCAAAGAAAAGGAACACGTAATCTTCTAACAGAGATATTAAAAGGCCCTCCCCTTTCTTACTTTGTTAACAACAAGTCTGTCCAAAGAGATTTTTTTACATCAAATCCATCCAAGGGTCCAAAGACAGTAGGAAGTGTCCCAGAATAAAGTTATGGAACAGTCACATTAAATTGGTGGCTATAAACCAGGTGTTTAAAAGAAGAACTATGATTCCACAGGGCAAGAGGGCCATTTACCTCAGGTCCTCCATTTCCAAAGGTATCCAAAACCACTTTTCTATTATCTTCAATTGTCTCGTTATACATTCACTCACAGAGCCAACTGACAAGTATTCATCATACAGCTTTAATCTTTTGTTCCATTACCAAGTCCTATCACCTAATATACCATGAATTAATCCTACAATGAAGAACATAATTATATTGTAGTTTATTCTTTGGGTCCCTAAGTGTTAATTCATTTAATGTAAGGTCTCTGAATTTGTAGAACTGTTTCAGCAAGTAGTTTTTTTGTGTGTGTTTTTGAGCCTCGAAATATTTTTAAAAAAAGAAAAAGGCAGGGGAAGAGAAAACAAAGAGTTCTGTTCCCCTTTCATCTCTGAAAAGCCATGGTCACCAACTAAAATGAAAACAAACATAGTGAATGTAATTCAAAGAAGTGGGATGGGTGAGAATAGGAAATGGCGAAAACTGTAGCAGACCTAAGAGCTCAAAAGAGATTATGCCCAGATGCCCCACTGAGAAAGAACAGTGAATATTTAGCGCCAGCTGCTTATGGTGCCATGTGGAAATTCAGGCCCAGAGTTACTAGATCTTCTGATATTTTCAAGAGAAACCATGAATCCACATATTCAATGAAATTTCTCAATTTTTAAAGGCTGGATGAATTTTTCATTACATTTTTTATACCAAGAAAAACATACCTCCCATCCAGAGTTAGCCTGTGGAACATCAGTCTGCATCTATGATATAATTAAAGGTAACGGTCCAATTGTAAGGCACTTAAAGGCATGACAATTCAGTGGTCCTCCGAAGGATAAGACAATCAGGATTTGGCCTATGAGTCTTTGTGTAAACATGAGCCAAAGCCGACTAGGTGAGATAAGCCAAAGTCATTTCTTCAGTGCAGATGTGCAGCTATTGTTACAGAGACGCCTGTGCTATATGTTGACTGCAGCTCATGCTATTTTAAATGTGTGAATGTTTTTGTTATGGATCCCTCATGTAACTCACAAGACATTGCCTTTTGAAGCTCATAAAATTTTTAAAATCTAATGTTATCAGAAGAAAATGAGTAACAAGTAGATTCAGACTTACTTAACTCTAGAAACTGCTCTTAACAAATGGACACAAGCACCGAAGCTGAATTCAGGAATCATAAAAATGTATAGCTGGGGCCTCAAAGAAATAACAACAGGTAAAACTGTAAGATTTCAGAGTCAAGGATATCCACTTATTTATTCAACAAATATTAGTGGCTAATGTACACACACTGTGTTAACAGCTCTACACACACACGTTATTTAATCTTATGACAACCTCATGTCTTAGTTTGGATTCCTGCAAAAACAGAATCCAAGACAAAAATTTGAGGGTAAATTGTTTATTTGGGAGGTGATTTCAGGACACACTGGTAGGGGAGTGAAGAAGTGGGACAGAAAAGGGAAAGAAGGCAGTAAAAGGAGTGGTGTCACAAGCAGGAACCACCATGGACAAGTAGAATTCAATACCATTGGGGAGCTCTGAGATACTCTATAGAACTTTAACTTCAGAATTATACCATTTGAAGAGTGAAGGAGCTGAGATATTTATACAATAACTCCCATTAGTCATTGGCTGAAGGCTACTCCCAGGAAATATTAGTTCCTTGGCATTTCTGGCTGTCATGCTGTGGCAGCCAAAGAGAGACCCGAGGAAGGGTAATGCATGTGCTAGCAATGAAAAGTTAGGCAAACATGCACAGAAATGGTAAGGGCCAGGCATACGGGTGGGGCACAAAGAGTGTCTACTACAGACCTGAAGGTAGATCCTATCCCACTTCACAATGGCGTTCACTCTTCAGGTAGAAAGTGCTGGCAGGTAATCCCCCCCCCGGAAGCATGCCAGTCAGGAGAAGGACAGCCAAGACTTCTTCAAGAGACAGGGCATGGAGGGACAAGTTGTCAGCTGCACTGACAGCCACAGAAGATATTGACTGACAGTCTATATACTGGTCCCCAGGTTTAGGCATCAACAACACATCAGCAGGCATCAGCAGGCAGGTCTTTGATGTAGTGATATCAGTGTTCTTTGGGCATCATCAGAGATGAGATCACAATGGGCTGACACGAGAGAGGAGGAAAAACACAGGTCCTATATGACCACCAAAGGGGCCGTTGTGAGGGACTGATGAGATATACCTTGGAGACTTCTGATACTACCTCCCGAAAAAGTGAGGGTGTATATATCTCCCTGGACTAAGTGTAGACTCTGTGTGATGGTTTACAGTGGCCCAGATTTTTTCCACAATCCATCAAAAATGCACTGGGCTTCCAGAAATACTTTTTCTTCCTCCATTGAAGATTATGCCAATAATTTACGTGGACGTAGACCAATTACCAAACTATTAAATGTCAGTTAACTTCTTTGGAAAGTGAATACAAAATGAACTTACTAATACGGCCATATTATAACCCCACTGTGTATAAAAATTTGGTTTAAATGCTTAATGAATGTATAAAAATATAATTACTAAGTCATTGCTCTTGTAGAGGTGATTAATAATTATATCATTGACTTTTTCACTGTGTTCTTGAGTTACTGAACTGGAATATTTCTGATGGGCTCTCCTCTATGCAGCTTTTTTTGTTGTTGTTTTTTGCTATTTATAGTATTTCTAAGTATTTCCAAACTACTTCCTCTATTAGACTCTAAAATGCTTGGACATTCAGGCACTGGCATTATTCATTCCTTATTTCAGGTACCTAACAGAGAGCCCGATACACAGTAGGTGCTTGTGAATGACTGTAGAAACCTTTATAGTTGAATAAAACTCTGTCTTTATTTTGGGATAAAACATAGAACTGAAGGATCACAGAAGAGACAGATCTGGGTTTAAATCTCAGGCCTACCACTTATTAACTGAGCGACCGCAAGCAAGTCACTTACACTCTCTGAATATCAATTTTCTTAATTGTAAAATGATGGTTGTCTTACCTTGGGTTCCTCAAAAAAGAGATCCTGAGATAAGGACTCATGCTGGTGATTTTCTGTGGCCAGTGAGGAATCAGTGAAGTGGGGAAAGCTAGTCAAGCATGTGTTAATGAGTACATTCCTGCTATGAGCCGCTACAGCCCAATCCCACAGGAGGTGCTACAAGAAATAATGTACGATGTGCCCCCAGAACCTTCATGCAGGACAGGGAGGCTGGGGCAGAATATCTGCCTACTGCATTCTCTCACTGGTTTATGGCTACCCCTCGGGTCTTTACTACTTTCAGATTCTCTCTATGTACTTTACAGCAAGTTCCCATCATGCCAGATAAAACCCTCAGGCAGAGAAGAGAGATGGAAGTGCCTGCAGTGAAGAGCTATTACAGGAACAGGAATCACAGCTGCAAGTGAACTCAGATGGGCCAAGAGGAGATGGGGCAGGGCATCACCAGCAACTGCTGCCACATGAACACCTGTACCATGGAACTCACAAGTGGGGAGTTTTAAATGAGAAAATGTATGTAGAGCACCAGCCATAATGCCTGACCCATGGAAAATTGCCTATAAATTTTGTCAGTTGTGGTGTTGTTCTTTTTAAATATGGTGGTGAAAATGGAAACTCATAAACAGAACCACTTGAATTTACAAGTCAATTCTGCATTGATGCTGCCTGTTTTGAATCAATGTCTCTTGCAGGTTTATGAATTATAGTGGTGAAGAAAATTTGATTGCCCCTCCTTAAAGCTCAGAGTTTGTGGACAGCCAGATATGAAAGCAAATGTTGATTTTCTGTTCTGCCTCACTTCATCTCTTTGGGTGGGCTCGATCGTTCTTGACTGTATCAAGATAAAAGGACACAATGTGCACACTTTTTATTGCTAACTAAACAAAAATACAAACTATGCCATCACCTCTACAAAATCTTGTACCACGCATGTGACGTGTATGCCACAATTAACTGCCTTGTGCTATAAATATGTTTATTCTACTATGATTCTTTTCCCTCCTAACCACTATTACCCATTGACAATGTCTTTCGTTGTGTTTCTCCTGAAATAGATGCTGACAGGATTCAAGGGCAAGGAGTTTGTTTAGGAGGTGATTTCTGGAAACTCCAATAGGAAAGTAGGAAAGGGAGACAGCAAAAAGACGACAGCCAATGATAATGTGGGGTGCATTATCAACCAGTGATCACTGCAGACAACCAGATCTTAATCCTATGGGGAACTCAGAGTCAAGGTAAAGCATACATCTTAGAGTTATCCCACCTGAGGCATGAGAGATCTAGGCTGCTAAATACACCCTCCAACTCCCATAACGCACGTTTTGAGGGCTTACCCCAGAGGGTGCTTATTCTTTGGTACTTCCGGCCTGCTGTGCTTTGCTAGCAGAGTGGGCTCTGGCTGCCAGAGAAAGCCTCGGGCAATTGTAAGTCAGGCAAGAAACATGACCATACTAAGATCCCAATGGATATGTATAGGGCACTAACAAGGTCTACTCAAACAGATAATGACATATAGGATGGTGGCTGCCATGGTAAATCATAGGCAGAGTACTGTGGGGCGATAGAGGAGGCTGAGCTGAGAGCTCTTCAGTAGGCACATGTCAAAGATACAGAGAAGAGATTCACTCAGCAACGTAAACCCAGGAGGCCAGGAACTATGCCTGTCTTCCTCATCATGGATCCCCAGTTTCTAACACATTTCCTGGCACACAGCATTCAATGAGTACTTTTGGATGGATGGGTGCATGGACGAATGGCATCTGCACTGAGTCATGAAGGATAAATAGGAGTTCACCAAACACTGCAGGATGAAGAAACAGCATACTAAGACGTACAGAGTTATGCAGAAATGTGCCTCCATGTTGGGGAGGATCTCAGGGCAACCCATTGCTTTGTTAACAGTCCACAGCTGCTTAGTGTTTCCTTCTGTGGAAGCATAATCTGCCTTCCTGTGGCTTGCACACTTGCATCCTAATTTTGCCCTTTAAAGCAACAACGACAAAATTGTCACTTCTCTTGTATATCACCGTCCTTCAGATATTTGATGACATGTCCCATTTTCCAAAAGTTATACTTCCCTAGTTTGTTGTCCATGCCCCAGAAGAGATTTATCCAGATATTTTTGGACCATGCGACACTAGATTTTGGGTCCTCAGATCAAGGGTGTAAAATGTAGGGTTGTGTAGTGACTTTGGTGTCTTCTGAATCTGAGTTCAAATTCTGACACTACCAATTGCATGATTTTAAGTAATTTGTCTTCCTTGAACCACACTCTTTATCTAAATTGAAAGTAATAATGCTTATCTCACTGGAAGTTATAATGGGTATTTAGTAAAGTTTATTCTCTTCCATTGAATTTACTAACCTTTTCTCCACCATGTTTCTGCTAAGCCACAGGTCTCTGTCCCCTCGGACTTAAGAGCCTTCAATCCAGAACAAGAATGAGACTAGATAAATACCTGTATCACTCAGGCCACTGCACAGAGGCTTTAGTTCAAAGGAAGTCACTCTGGGCCTTCCTCCCTCCCTTCAGCAGCTCAGAGTTAAGCAGCAACCCTTGCTTCTACAAAAGCATGAATAAGTACTGCTCACTTGTTCACCTGCTGAGCAAAGGGACCCAAGAAAGGGAAGTGTCACCCACAGAAATCAATACAGATGAGGCTTTGAAAAGGTTGGCTGGCTGCACAGGATTGGATATTGATCTTGCTTGTTTTCCCAGTTATTTGCTCTGCTGACCACCTGTGGAGGCCATTTCTAATATCCCCCTAATACCAAACAAGACGAAGAGCTCAGCCCAGAGCAGGCTCAGTGCATGACAATTTTAGGACATAAAGGAATTCCCAACAGCTGTGACCATAACACCATGAACGAGGTAGGAGATCCCCCCCAACACTGCATGTCAACTCAGGTTGGGTGGAAGACTGAAAAAGAGCTGGACACACAGACTGAAGCTGGTGTGAAGCCCAAACTACACACCTGCCCCACAAAACTCTGAGGAGTCCAGGAACAGTCAAGGAGAGGGAAGAAGGCATTTACATCAGTGTCTGTTGACCCTTTAGGAACATCCATGAATGGAAATGTACAACATAAAAATAAGGCCCAAGATTTTAAAATACCCATATGGGCATAGTAAGAAAACCGTGAGAGCGCACTGTTTTTACTAGCAAACTGCAGAGGGTTTTTTAATGATAATATTGAGTAATAGCAAATGTTCAAGGAAATGGAAATAGTGAATAAACTTTTCTGGAGGGTAATTTGATAATATATTTCACAAACTGTAAAATTACTTTGAACCAGTAATTTCACTTTTAGGAACTGATCTGAAATGTAATTAAGAAAGTATGTAAAGCTTTGCCAGTAGTTAGAAGGCATGCACCCCTTCTTGGGACAGAGTCAGGGCAGAAGGAAGACTGGTTGTGAAGCCCAGAAAGGGCCAGGGCACTAGTTTCAGAACCCTGTGTAGTGGAGGGTCCAGACCTGCCTCAGAGGAAACCATATCAAGGTCAAGAGATCCTTGGCTAAGTCAATAAACATGTGGCCATCACTGTGTTAGAAATGTGAAAACCCTGGGCCAGTCATGGTGGCTCACACCTGTAACCCCAACACTTTGGGAGGCTGAGGCAGGTGGATCATGAGGTCCAGAAATCAAGGCTGGCCTGGCCAATATGGTAAACCCTGTCTCTACTCAAAATACAAAAATTAGCCAGGCATGGTGGCATGCATCTTGTAATCCAAGCTACTCAGGAGGCTGAGACAGGACAATCACTTGAACCCGGGAGGCGGACGTTGCAGTGAGCTGAGATGGTGCCACCACACTCCAGCATGGGTGACACAGCAAGATTCCATCTCAAAAAAAATTAAAAAGTTAAAAAAAAGTTAGCCAGGCATGATGGTGTATGCCTGTAATCCCAGCTACTCAGGAGGCTGAGGCAGGAGAATCATGTGAACCTGGGAGGCGGAGGTTGCAGTGAGTTGAGATGGTTCCACTGCACTCCAGCCTGGGCAACACATCGAGACTCCATCTCAAAAAAGAAAAGAAAAGTGAAGACCCCATCTTTGCCCTAAAGGCATTCACTTCATAAACAGGGACAACAGGCATGGAAAAACCGAGAAGTATGCAATCTTTTATAGGAGCAATGGTGGAAAAGTAAGGTGAGCAAACACAAAGGAAAAGGTTGTTAATTCCACGTGGTACGGGAAGGGGAAAATTCAGCTTACACCTTGTGAAGAGCATTCAAAGATATAAGAAAACATTCTTGAAAACTAATGTGTATAGGGAAGATACGAGACGTATGTTCAGAAAACAGGAAGACTGAGATTATGGGAGTCCTGATGGGCCACAGTGAGATGCTTGGGTCATAATGACCAAAGGTAATGATGCAGGACAAGCAAGCCCCAAAACTGGGGTTTAGCCCAGGAGAGTTCTTTGCTCCACCAGTAAAGAATTTAAGGGTGCATCTGTGGTGTTAGACAGTAATCTTTTATTAAGCAGTACTGCTCCTTGCCAAGCAGAGCTAACTCATAGGTGGTACACTCAGAATAGGCAATGTATGGGCCCTCAGTAACTGTATTTATACTCAGAGAAGACCACTTTCAGTTGCATACAAATTAAGGAACAGGTCAATGCAAATTGAGGGGCAGTTGTTTCTAACTTTCCAGAAAAAAGGTGGTAACTTCCAGTTTGTTGCCATGGTGTTTGTAAACTATCATAGCGGTGATGGGAGTATCTTATGCTAAAGAAAAAAAAAAATGAGGGCAGCTGGGGATCAGCCTCAGGGGTCACTCTCATCTTTCCAAACCAGTGTTTTATAGGAGAAGTAATCACTTGAGCCCATTTATTCTACTATTGACCATTGTTATATACTCTAACACCTTGTATAACATTCTGGTAAGACTATCTTATAGAGAATTTTGGTAATACAACATTAGATTTTCAGCAGTTCTTATTGCTCGTTCCTCTATAGATGGAAAATTGGTCATGGGCTACATGAGATCAATATCGATCCCTGGATATTAATGCTCCTGTAGAATCAGGCCCTAATACCAATGTGGGAAGCAGAATTAATAGAAAGAGTCCTAACAGGTGAGATTACAATTCTCAGTGAGGAAAACAACAAAATGTGCTCTAGCGACCTTTTTCTTTGACTTGTATTTCAGTAATGTGAATTTACCTTTAGATGAGACAGGCTTGCGTCTACCAGCTACAGAAGGCAGTAAACGATAAATGTTCCATTACAAATTAGTAACATGGTTTTCTTGTCACATACTAAAAGAATCTGTATTGGAAAACTGGCCCTGCCATCAAATCACTGGCAGAAGAAATAGCCTAGTTCAACTATTCCCAAACCAAACCAATATTTTTGGTAGCTGCTCCCAACATTATCGACTAGTAGCCATATCCATAATCACTAAAACAAAGGACCACAATTATTTTCCTCCCTGTGTCTGTGGCCTTCTTCAATGTAACTCTGAAGCTCTACCAAAAAATGGTAGTCCATTTTTTCAGTCTTCAAAGCTAGGTAGGCTCTGTAACTTGCACTGATCAAAAGAATGTAGGAGAGGAACCTAGGTGTCAGTGGAATCTACATGAGAAACGCAGGCTTCTACTCCCACCTTCTATTAATAAAGCATCATCCTCTTCCTCCAAAAGAGTTTTGCCAGAGAAAACCAGCTAAAACAGAGTTAGATAGGATCCAAAGTCTCATAATACCCATACTGTCTTGATTTTAATTTTTTAAAAATTGTTCATCATACCAAAACCCAGAAATATCTCAAACTGAATGAGAAAAAAAGTGAATGATTATGAATATGCTTAAAACAAGTGAAAAAATGGAAAATCTAAGCAAGAAAAAAGACCTAAAGAAGAACCAAAAGGAAATTTTAGAACTAAAAAATACAATAACTGAACTTTTAAAGTCAATATATGGACTCAACAGCAGAATAAAAGAGGGGAGGAGAAAAAGTTCAGTGAACTAAAAGACGTAATATAAAAAGTACCCAATCTGAACAAAGAGAAAAATTAAACAACAATAACAAAACAGAGCCTGAGAGACCTGTGGGACTATACCAAAAGATCTAACCTCCATGTAGTTTGACTTTAGAATGAAGAGAAAGAGGGCAAGACTGAAAAAGTAATCAAAGAAATAATTGCTGATTTTTTTTGAAATGTGGCAATATACATAAACCTACAGATTCAAGAAGCTGAGCAAACCCTAAAACAGGATAAATCCAAAGGAATTCACATTACAGGAAAATTTTGAGAACCAAAGACAGAAATATCTTGAAAGCAATGAGAGAGAAATTGAACTTTATTTATAGGGAATCAATTTGAATGGCAATGGATTGCTCAGTAGAAATAATGGAAGACAGAGGGAAATGGCACCAGGGTTTTCAAGTGCTGAAATTTATATACATCAAAAATGAATAGTATATCAAGATATTCTTCCATGAAGGAAGACTAGACAATTTTTCACTAGCATGCCTAACCAAAAAGAATGGCTAAAGGAATTCCTCTAAATATAAACGAAATGATAAAAGAGGGAAACATGGGCCATCAGCAAAGAAGGAAGAAAATGAATAATTACAATAAACTTCTTTTTCCTCTTGAGTTTTCTAAATTACGATTGATGGTTTAAAAAATTATAGCAAAACATGAAAAGGATTTGTATGGCAAAAACTACAAACTAATGATGGAGGAAATCAGAGAAAACCTAAATAAATGTAGAGATATATCACACTGAATTAGAATACTCAGCATAGTAAAGATGTCGATTCTCCTCAAATTTATATGCAGATTCAGTGCAATTCCTATCAAAATCCCAGCCAGACATTTTGTAGAAATAGACAAGATTATTCTAAAATTTACATGAACATGCAAGGGAACAAGAATAGCCAAACCAGTTTGTAAAAGAAGAATAAAGCAAGATAAATCAGTCTACCCCAATTTCAAGACTTATTATATTTCTAGTCATCAAGACACTATGATATATTGGCAGAGAGACAAATAACATAGATCAATGGATAGATAGAGAACCCAAAAATAGACTCATACAAACATAATCAACTGATTTTTTCACAAAGTACAAAAGCAATTACATAGAATAAATATAACTTTTTCAACAAATTACTATGGAGCAATTAGATATCCATAGACAAAAACATAAACAAACCTTGGCTGAATTCTTACAACTTATATTAAAATTAACTTAAAATAATTTATAAAAAGAAAACTGGTTTGGAGAGCAAACTTAAATGTAAAGCATAAAGCTATAAACTTTAGAAAAATAGAAGAAAATTTTCAGGATCTGCAGTTAGAGTTCTTAAACTTGATATCAAAAGCAGAATCCATAAAAGAAAAAATTGGTAAGTTGAACCTAACCAAAATTGAAAACATTTTTTCTGTCAACTTAGCTGACGATCAGAAATGGTCATAGACATGACCTTATTTTTGTGCTCTCTATTATGTGCCATTGGTCTATGTGCCTGTTTTTGTAGCAGTACCATGCCGTTTTGGTTCCTGCATCCCTGCAGTGTAGTTCGAAGTCCGGTAAGGTGATGCCTCCAGCTTTGTTCCTTTTGCTTAGGATTGCCTTGGCTTTTTGGAATCTTTTGGGTTCCATATGTATTTTAAAACAGTTTCTTCTTCTCCTGTGAAGAATGTCATTGGTAGTTTGATAGGAATAACATTGAATCTGTAAAGTGCTTTGGGCAGTACAGTCATTTTAATGGTATTGATTGTTCCTATCTATGAGCATGGATTTTTTTTTCCATTTGTTTGAGTCTTCTCTGATTTCTTTGAGTAGTGTTTGTAATTCTTATTGTAGGGATCTTTCATCTTCCTGGTTAGCTGTATTCCTAGGCATTTTATTCTTTTTTGGCAATTGTAAATGGAATTGCCTTCTTGATTTGACTCTCAGCTTGACTGTTGCTGGTATATAGGAATGCTAGTGATTTTTATACATTGATTTTGTATCCTGAAACTTTGCTTAAGTTATTTATCAGCCGAAGGAGCATTGGGGCCAAGACTATAGGATTTTCTCTCCCTAGCCAATAAATGGTGCTGGGATAATTGGCTAGCCATATGCAGAAGATCAAAGCTGGACTCATTCCTTACACCATTATACAAAAATCAACTCAAGACTTAAATGTAAAACCCAAAACTATAAAAACCCAGGAAGACATCCTAGGTAATACCATCGTAGACATAGGAATGAGCAAAGATTTCATGACAAAGACACCAAAAGCAATTGCAATAAAAACAAAAATTGACAAGTGGGATCTAATTAAACTTAAGAAACTATCAACAGAATAAACAGACAACCTACAGTATGGGAAAAAAATTGCAAACTCTGCACCTGACAAAGGTATAATATCCAAAAAGTGAACAAAGGACATGGACACTTTTCAAAAGAAGGCATACATACAGCCAATAGCATATGAAAAAAAAAAGCTCAGTATTACTTACCATTAGAGAAATGCAAATCAAAACTACAAAGAGATACCATCTCACACCAGTCAAAATGGCCATTATTAAAAAGTCAAAAAACAACAGACACGGGTGAGGTTGCAGAGAAAAGGTAACACTTGTACACTATTGGTGGGAGTGTAAATTAAACCAACCATTGTGGAAAGCAATATGGTGATTCCTCAAAGAGCTAAAAGCAGAACTACCATTTGGCCCAACAATCTCAGTACTGGGTATATATCCAGAGAAATTGAAACCATTCTACCATAAAGCCACATGCACGCAAATGGTCACTGAAGCGCTATTCACAATAGCAAAGACACTGAATCAAACTAAATGCCCACCAACGACAGACTGGATCAAGAAAATGTGGCACATACACATGATAGAATACTATACAGCTACAAAAAGGAATGAGATCATTGTTTTGCAGGACCATAGATGGAGCTGAAGGCTATTATCTTTAGCAAACTAACACAGGAACAGAAAACCAAATACCAGGTTTTCACTTATAAGTGGAAGTTAAGTGATAAGAACTCATGAACACCAAGAAGAGAACAACAGACACTGGGGTCTACTTGATGGTGTGGGGTGGGAGAAGGGAGAAGAGCAGAAAAGGTAACTATTGGGTACTGGGCTTAGTATCTGGGTGGTGAAATAATCTGTACAGTAAACCCCTGTGACATGAGTTTACCCATCTAACAAACATTCACATGTGCCCCCAAACCTAAAATAAAAGTTAAAAAAAAAATGGGTTTTTTGCTCCATGAAAGACCATGTGAAGAGGCTAGAAAGACAAGCTTCAGAGTGGAAGAAAATACTTGCAAACTACACATCTGACTGAGGACTAGTCTCTAAAACATAGAAAGAGTTCTTTAAAAAAAAAATAAAAATAAGAACATCTAATATTTCCTATAATTGCATGTGAATCTATAATTCTCAAACAAAAAGGTTAATTAAAAGAGTAAAATAAAAGAATGTGGCAGAAGTAACTGTGCCAATTCTAAGCTGAGGCCTCAAGAAGCCTTCACAGTCCTTCATTCAGAATCCTACACAGACACCATGTGGACAAGCCTGGGCTAGCCTGCTGGAGGAAGAGAGACTATGTAAAACTAGACAAACCATCTCAACTGAGGCCATTGTAGATCAGCCAGCTCCCAGAAAACCTGGCAGTCAACTGCAGAAACATGGCTAAGCCCAGCAGAAACCAAAAGAAACGCTCAGCTGGGCCCTACATAGCTGTGAAACTGTGAGCTAAGCAAATGGTTATTGATTTTAGGCACCAAAGTTTCAGACGGTTTGTTACATAGTAAAGCTAACTGATACAAGCCAATGCATTTACATATTTTAAACCAATTTATCTTGAAAGGATCTCTGAAAGGTTATGTTGTTTGAAGTTAGATATTTTGCAATCTTTTATGACTGAATGGACATTTAATAAGCCCCATTAAAAATCTTGCAGGCTAATTAAGTTATTATTGACTGCAGTCATCCTATTGTACTACAGAAAAGTAGGTCTCACTCATTCTTCTCTATTTTTTGTACATTTTTAAATAACTTAAATAACGTAACTGGATTGTTTGTAACTCAAAGGCTAAATGCTTGAGGGGATTAATACCCCATTCTCCATGATGTGCTTATTTCCTACTGCAAACCCATATCAAAACATCTCACATACTTCATAAATAAATATACATACCTACTATGTACCCATGAAAATTTTTTTAAAAATAGAGAAAGGTAATTAGTTTAAAAAAAAATCTTCCAGACTGAAAGTATAGGGGTGATATGAGTCCCTGATCTGGCTCCTAGATTTGCCCTCCCTCATTAAGGAGGTGGGGTGGCCTTGTAGTCAGGCATGAATCCTTGATAACCTCCCCAGGATTCATTAGTGGCTATCAGTGCTGCCCTCAGCACAGTGGACAGTCAAAAGCACACAGCTCTGCCCTTAATGAGCTTCACAGCATAGCAGCTGCCCAGACACTTCACCTCCAGCTTACTGCCACTCAGGCCTTACCAAGAAGGAGCTCAATAATTGTGGAGGAGTGTCTGAAGGCATCAGACCATCCATTCCTCCAGGTACTCTAAGTGTTGCCCTTGAATTAAGCCATACCATCCGAGAATAAAGGAAACACATTGTTTTGGCCCTCACAGAATTGTTTTTATTGAACTGAACTTTGGCATTCAGCCACTTCCTTATCCTAAGGGACTTAAGAAAAAGCACCATGAAACCCAATATTGTCTTTGCTCTCATGACAGGGCTAAGAATCCTATTCACAAGGAGAGCCCATAGGAGAAATCTCTCTTGTTTTTATTAGCAGGAAGAGCATCACTCTCCTAAACAGCTGGTTTGTATTTACTATGTGGCCCCTATGAATCATGTCATTGACACAATTTCCCACTTGTCCCGGCAGCTCAGAGCCAAACTGAGCAGTTAAGACTCTTGTAGGATAGTGTGTGGCTCAGAGCTTAGGCATCATCAGACTCCAGATCTAGTTCTCACCTGCAGCTTCTCTGCCCGCCGTTCACCCCAGAGCTGATGGCCTGCTTCAGGGGGTCTTGTCAGTGGCCCTGGATCATGGCAGAGTTATAAGGAGTCACAGCGGACTACGTTTATAAATTCAGACTTGCTCACCCGGTGAGTTAACCACCAAGCCAACCCGGCATGCAAGCATGGGCTCCCCTGCCTGAGGGAAGAGGAGGAGTGTATAGGGAAATCTGCCATGGGTGAGCCCCTCAACGTGTCCGGAGTGATGTATATGCCATTTCTCCTCAAATCAACTCTGGAGAATGGAAATTCTTATCTGTATTGTCCAAAGGCAGAAAATGAAGCTCAATGAGCCACCTAAAAGTCACACGACTGGTTGGCAGGCAGAACTAGGATGCAAACATGAGTCATGTCTTCTTTCCTCTAGACCCAGGGTTGGCAGACCAAGACCTATGGGCCCATTCCACCACCTGTTTCTGCAAATGAAGTCTTACTGGAGCACAGCCAGTTCACATGTTTACATGCTGTCTGTGGCTGCTTTTATGCTACAGCAGCAGAGCTGGGGGATGGCAACAGAGACTATATGACCCACAAGGCCCAAAATCTTTGCTATCTGTTTCTTTACAGAAAAGGTTTGCTGACCCTTGCTGTAAACAAAAAGCTCTAGACAAATGATCCCTCTGTCTTAAAGAAGTATCATCAGAATCATCCAACAGGGTGGTAGAGGGCTTCTTAGCAATGCACAATTCCACTCCCACCTCTAACCTACCACATTAGACCCTTCCTTCCAGGTTGGAGGCCTGAATCTGCATTTCTCATGTTCTCTCTCTACCTCCAAGTGCTTCTTACATTCGCTGAAGTTTATGAATGACGGCCCAGTCCTGGCACTCAATGTCCCCCTCAGTAGCCCTTGGCCAGAAGGGCATTGAGAGATAAATATCCCTGCTCCCTTGCCCCTTGGGTGGGGTAACATGGAGGCATACTCTACACTGGCTCCCAGTGCCCGCAGCAGGTATGAGCCCCACTCACCCTGTACAAAGTGATAATTTGCTTGACCATGCTATTAACTGGATTCTGATGACCCCTCTTTAAGACAGAGGAACTACTTGTCTAGAGCTTTTTGTTTACAGCAAGGGTCAGCAAACTTTTTCTGTAAAGAAACAGATAGCAAAGATTTTGGGCCTTGTGGGTCATATAGTCTCTGTTGCCACCCCCCAGCTCTGCTGCTATAGCATAAAAGCAGCCACAGACAGCATGTAAACATGTGAACTGGCTGTGCTCCAGTAAGACTTCATTTGCAGAAACAGGCAGTAGAATGGATTGGGCCCATGGGTCTTGGTCTGCCAACCCTGGGTCTAGAGGAAAGAACACAGGCAGCAGGACTAGGTTTCTTTTCCCTATCCTACTTCTTCTACTTATCCACTGGTGGCTCCCAGGATCAACTCCTAAATCAACTACTGGCCCTTGAATCTTTTTCTCAGGATCTGCTTCTAGAAATGCCCCCAGGCACAAAAAGACAAAAGCCAGAGACATTGAGATAATTTTTTAAACGCCACATGTGTAATGATTTCAATGTTCCCACTAGGAATCAGGCTCTATACTCACCCCAGAGAGGCACAGAGTAGGAAAGGGGTGGAGGAAACCAAGCTGTAGAGATTAATGAGGTATGGTCCCCAACCCTGACAGAGCTGATACTTTAGTTGGGGGCAGGAGTGCTGGTCCATGATAACACAAGGAAATAAGAGACAAGAAAAGCAGGAGACGAAGGATGCATTAAGCCAGCCTTGGGCGTCTGGATTTATGGCAGGGGCAGGGACTACCACCAACCATCATGGCATTCAAGTGGGGATTCACCACGCTTCCCAGTTTGGGGGCAACAAAGTTTATAAAGTGTGTTCACATGCCAATGTTAATTTTTCACCTTCACAGCAGTCTCATAACGTAAGCAGGAATTGCAATATGATTATTCATTCCATTTTTCAGGTTAGAGAACTGGAGTACAGAGTTGCCCAAGTCAGGACAGAACAGCTCACAGCCTACAAGTCCTTCTGCTGCTCTCTGCTACCAGTGACTCATTTGAAGGCTAAAGTTATCCAGGATCCCATTCTGATGAAAGTTTCCTTGGCTAAGCTAAACTGATGATTTCTGCTAGGAGAATACCACCACTATCCTAGTCCCAGCCAGCTCTGGAATCCAGGGGAAGGGAGACTCTCCAAAAGAAAGAGTTCCCAGGGACTCAGTTCTGAGCCTGGCTGAAAATAGGGGCTTAGTTCCTACCTCAGGAAGTGGGGTTTTCCCAGTTCATCGCCTAACCTCACCTCCCGAAGCCTGGTATCCACCACTTTACCTACCCTTCCCCCAGCCTGGCGTGGCCCCTCTACTCCTAACCTCAGAGAGCCAGAGGAATAACGGGATTCTGGTATCCATGGCAACACAGCCAGGTTCACAAAGCAGCAGGTCCTGTCTCTGCAGTCAGATCAGTGTAACTGTCAGTGGCCAAGGCAATTTCAAGTCAGACTACAAGGTTAATTTGTCTGAAGTTTTGTCTGCACAGAAGCCCCCAGCATGGAGGAAAGATGAACCATCAGCCCAAACCACACCATTAAGCCAGGACCAGATACAGTGGCCTTTCTTGCCCCCTACACACAAACCTGAGGAGGTCAGCCCGGATAAACAGAATATCATCTGTTAATCAATCTCATGATCACTGAACATTTCATGAGTTACACCCAAGGATGCAAGGAGACTTCCAGCACAGCATGTGCTAATACATTTGACTACAGGGGCTGGCATTCTAGTTCTCCGAGTCCTCTCTCTCAGCCTCCTCTTCTCTACCCCAGGTTACAAGGGAAGCAGACAAGGAGGGGAGACACAGGATCCAGCTCCAAGGAGGAAGCAGGGAAGGAGGAGGATCTGCTTGGATGGCTGATTGTTGGGAAACACTGGTTCTTGTGGTCAGTTCTCAGTTCAAAGGAAGTTTTGACAGCCTCTTTGGGACTTGTCAGAGCCCAGTCCAGACTGGCAGTAGAGGTCTGTCCAAAAGGAGGGCATTGCCCTGCCAGAACTCTCTCATGTGTCCTGAAAGATCTACCTTCTAATGAGCCAGCGGTGTAGAGGGACAATGAGCCCTCTTAATTGCCTAAGACTTGATTAGGAGACCCTTTGCTCCAGTGCTGACCCTGCAGGGAGGCTGCCCCACTGCTCTGCAGCTGGATCCTGTGATGCCTTCACTATGACGCTTAGAAAGTAGAGTGGCTTGGTGCAGACCCCTGCTCATGCCCAGGTGAGTGCATGTTTGCATGGCCCATGGCTGTGGACAGGTCATTACTGCCACCAGAGGTTAGAATATGGTTTTCAGCCTAATTTTTAATCCACTGTATTTGAACAACATATTAAAATGCTTACTGTGTAGATGGCACATTCCAACATCCTTATTAGAATAAGTGAGCCAAAACAAGAGGAAGAACAGCAGTTGCTACAATTTAATTAAGTGCTTAGCATGTGCTAACCACTGTGCTGAGCATTTTATGAATATTATGTTATCTAATCCTTGCCACAACCCTATGAAGAAACACTATTTGTTTACAGGTAAGAAAATAAGTATCAGAAAAGTGAATTAACTCACTTGGAGTCACACAGCCAATAACTGTGTAACTCCAATTTCAGATTGTCAATGCCTTTCCATGCCTCCTAAAGCTGGAAAATAAAAAGGCAATTCCAAAGGCAACATTCCATGCACACCCTCCCAACACAGGGTAGAGCCTACCCTCTTGAAGGAGACACTGATAGGAAAATGCTGCAAGTTTGCAGTGAAAACTCACAGGGGCCACTCTGAAATCTCAGCCCCACTGAGGTGGTGCTTCCTAGTCAGAAAAAGCATGTGGGCGGGAAAGTTCAGGAAAAGGAGGGAGAGAAGTATACTGCCACTTTAGATGTTGATTTTAAGCTATACTTGGAATTTCACAGGGAAAAAGGAGAATAGGAGAAAGAACTGGGGACCTAAGAGTGGGAGAAAATATCCCTAGACAGAAAAAGAGAAACTAGAAGCCCAGAGATGAAATCCTTCTAGTTTTAAAACTGAAGCTGCAATATACATTTTTTAATTCCTAAACAGTTAGACTACATTTCCCAGCCTTCATTGCAGTGAGGTGTGACCATGTGACTAAGTTCTAGCCAATGGAATATGAGTGGAAGGAATGCCCACAGTTTTCAGAGTGTTCCATAGAAATTTCCATCTATCTCTTCCATGCTCTTGTCTCCTCCCAGCAGGATGAGAGAAAATATCACAGTGGTCCTGAAAGCCACATGTTGAAAGCAGCAGGGCCTCTATCAGACTGAATCCTGCCTGAATGACCATAAGAAGTAGGCCACCTCCTAAAACTCTTCATCTGCCCATGACTGTTAGGGGAGCAAAACATAAACATGTAGTAGCAGCAGCATCGGAGCCTGGAGTCAGTCAGTGTTGGCGCTCACTTACCCTACCTGGTCACGGAGAGATTAAGGTCTGGGCTCCTCGTGCCTGTATGACTGCAGGTGGGGAGGAGTTTGTCCAGCAAGATCACAAAGAAATGGAGGAGGACATGGCCCATGAGGCTGAGCAGTGTGTAGGGATCAAGGCAAAGGAGATGACCCACAAAATCAGGACATTGATTATATATAGGGGAATTGAGAAATTAAGCAACTAGATTGAGAATAATGGAAGCCAGGTTTCTCACTGTCAGAGAAGAGAAATACAAATATGGAAAAAAGAGAGGCTGGGAGTTAGATTGGAATTGGAGGCATCGGTGTGAGCTCATGGTTTTTAATCTATACAGACATCCATGTAATCAGAATTTAATCATGAAAAAATATCAGACAAAGCCAAACTGAAAAACATTCCACAAATTATCTGGCCTGTACTCCTCAAAAATGTCAAAGTCATGAAAGACATGGAAAAACTGAAGAACTGCTCCATATTGAAGAGGACTAAAGAGACATCACAACTAAATGCGATGCATGACCCTGGATAAATTCTGGACCACCAAAACAAGGGTGCTTATGAAAGAAATTTATTGAGGGAACTGGCATGATTTGAATGAGTCTGTGCATTGAATAGTATCACCATATCAATGTTAATGTTCTTGATTTTGCATTTGTACTGAGGTTATGCCAAAGATTAGCTTTGTTTTGGAGAAATACACATTGAATTACTTAGGACTTACTGGCCACGATACCTACAACTTACTTTCAAACTATTCAGAAAAACTGTACAAAGACTGAAACAGAGAGAGATGGCAATAGAGGGTGAATAATAAGGCAAATATGGCAAAATGACAGTAATTAAAGAATCTGAGTTGAGAGTATATGTGACTCTTTTGTCAGCCCTTGTATCTATAAATTTAAAATTATTTCAAAATAAAGAATTGAAAAAGACATTCTACTGGTTGAACAAGTACATATTTGGCTCTATTTGTTACTTCAGCTTAGCCTATCCTAATACAGAATGTAACTATCTTTTTTCCAAGTAGGAATTTAAATATTTCAATTATGTAACAAATATTTATTGAGTACTCTCTGTGTGCCAGACACTGTGCTAGGTACTAGGGATATGGCACCTAAGACAGGTGTGAAACCTGATTATACAAATTGGGTCACTTTGGTCATACCCAATTAACCAAAGTTAAGAGGCCAGGGGAATAAAGCACTCAGGATATAGCAGCCACCTACTCCAAGAATTGAATTTTCCGCAAGCCCAGCTGTTGAAATGACCTGCTGTGACAACTGTAAGACCAGTAGTACCTAGTATCTGCTGAAACAATCTTCCATACCTCTAATACTAGTTTTACCTGCCACCATCAATCACTAAATAAAAGCTTGCCAGCTCCCAAAAGCTTCTCTAGTGCCAGTGAGCCCTCTTTCAAAACAATACAGAATATTTCTCTTTCTAATAAAACCCCCAACCTTTCCTTTGTTCCTCAGATATACTAAAGACCACTCAGTCTGTATGAATGCCCCAAATTGCAATTCTGTAACTTCCAAATAGAACATTAAGTGTAGAGATTTTTTTGCTTACTTTTGACTTTGACATTCTTGGTGTCAGAAGTGAGACTCAAAGCTAATCCACCTCAGGGAAATCACTGGCCTCTGGTACTATGGCATGAGCCATCCACACACAGTGGGCCCTTGAGCCCCTTCCCTGCTTCCCTGGGACACTTCAGACCAACCTGCTTTAAGACAAAAATTTTTCTTCTGGTCTGTTTGTTGCTCAAATGTGACCTGAGTCCCTTAAATAGCCCCCATGCCTTCCCCTCAATGTGGGACAGAGACAGCCAGGACAAGTGCATTTTGGCACTGAGAAGCAATGAAGCCTAACTTCAAGATGTTTCATAAGCAATGCTTTTACAAAAAGATGTTGATCAAAAGGAGGAAATGTGAAAGTTGATTATATGAACTGGGTCATTCTTGTCACAGCCAACTAAATCAGAGTAGAGAGACCAGGTGGGGAAAGGACTTGGGGCACATAGCACCTGCTCCAAGAAATGGAAATTTTCAGCTGCTGAAATGAAATGACCTGCTGTAACCCTAAGACCAGTTTCACCTCATATCTGCTGAAATGACCTGCTGTGACTCGGAGACTAGTTTTACCTATTGCCTTCACTCATCAGTCAGAGCTTGCCAGCTCTCAAAATTTCTCTAGTGCCAACTCTTGTCTTACTTTCAAGAGAATACATAACATTTATTTTTCTAATAAAACCCCCAACATTTCCTTATTTCCTTAGACATACCAAAGACCTCCTGTCTATGTGTATGCCCTGAATTCCAACTCTGGGATTCCCAAATAAAATGTTAAATTTACAGTTTCATCTTTGTTTGTTGTTGTTGTTGTTGTTTTTGGAGACAGAGTCATGCCCTGTTGCCCAAGCTGGAGTGTAATGACATGTTCTTGGCTCACTGAAACCTCCACCTCCCAGGTTGATGCAATTCTCATGCCTCAGCCTCCTGAGTAGCTGGGACTACAGGCATGCACCACCATGCCTGGTTAATTTTTTGCATTTTTTTTTTTTAGTGGAGAGGGCAGTGCACCATGTTGCCCAAGCTGGCCTCAAACTCCCGAGCTCAGGCAATCAGCCCACCTTGGCCTCCCGTCATCTCTTTTTTCTTTAATATAGGCATGACCCCTACTCTCACGGAGCTTCCAGTAAGATATAGCAGATATTAAACAACCAACTACTTAAGTTTTCATTACAATCAGGATAATTTTCATTAACTGTTAAACATCATTTCTTTGGAGAAACCTTCTTGGACATCCCCAGATGGGATTACATCAGCACTTACCGTAATGGGGAGCTTTGCACAGTTGAGGAGTTTGGGGTAGTCCTGCACTACAAGTATTTTTTTCTGGGAACATGTTAACGAGTTACTGTGGATTTTAAAGGCCACTCTGTGCCTCCACATGTCTGTGTTTGCTCACTTTATGGATCACATATAGCACCTAGCTGAGAGGACAGGAAATAAATATTTTCAGAGTGAATGAATAATCTAGGTAAATGAATTAAGATAATGAGAATAGAGAGCATGTGAAAGATGACAGAGAAATGTCAGAACTTGGGAACTGATTTTTATATTGGGACAGAGGTGTGCAACAAGACGTCAAAGAGGACCTCTTGGGTATTTGGAATCTGGGGGTCCAGCAGCCAAATTTGTAGAGTTCTTAAGGAACTGGGATGGTGGAATAGAATTTTTCAATGCTCTGCCCATAATCCTCCAGATCCCTTTACCATTTTGTGCACAAGGGGGCACATACCTGCATCTTTATCAGAGGCCTGCCTGCAGGGTATGCCACTTTGCTCACTGTATTAGTCCATTTTCATGCTGCAGATAAACATACCCGAGACTGTATAATTTGTAATGAAAAAGAGGTTTAATGGACTCACTCACAGTTCCATGTGGCTGGGGAGGCCTCCCAATCATGGCAGAAGGCAAAAGGCATGTCTTACATAGCAGCAGACAAGAGAGAATGAAAATCAAGCAAAAGGGGAAACCCCTAATAAAACCATCAGCTATTGTGAGACTTACTCACTACCATGAGAATAGCATGAGGGAAACTTCCCTTATGATTCAATTGTTTCCTACCAGGCCCCTCCCAGAACACATGGGAATTATAGGAGCTATAATTCAAGATGAGATTTGGGTGGGGACACAGCCAAAATATGTCACTCACCTACCTGGCCCATAGAGCAGCCCTCAACTAATGATTAATGGATATGAGGGTATAAGCACCTCAGCTCTCTCACCCTTTGTCTGCAATAAATTTGAGATGCGTATTTTAAAAGTTCTCTCCAAGTTTTCCCCCATGAGGTTAAGTTCCAATTGCCCACTGTGGTAGCTGGACTACGGGCTCATTATTTGCCTCCTTTCTTTCCCTGGATTACCTCCCTCCTTACCTACTCATGTTTCCTGTACCTCCCAGTAAAATGTTAGTCTTTGAATCCTTGAATCAAACACTCAAGGCGGCTCTTGGAAAGCTCCAAATGGATTACGAACAAAAAAAATCCTAGGGTAAGAACTATGCTCCAGCAAGACAGCTGTTGCAACCCACACAGGAGAACTGGAGGAAAGCACTTCTGCCCTCGTGCCTGTATTACCCAGTGTTTCCCTGTCCCACTCTGCAGGAGATTCCAGCTCCGAGCATTCCAAAGTGCCCCAAATGTGTGGTCTTGCTATTTATTTCACAGGATGCAGAACCTATTTTTGTTTTAATCTCTTTCCAGACAGTTGCTTTGTTTTAATGGACTGCTCTTTCACCTGTGCATAATTCTTCTCTAAATTAAATTCTCCTCTCAGTCCAGCATAATGCACACTGGGCTGTCAGCTCATTACTTTTACATCCTCCCTTATTCTGTTTATTCAACGGTTTAATTAACTATGAATTGCAGTGTAGGCAACAGGAAAAATCCCAACCCCAGGTGGCTGTGTAGCTCCACTCTGAAGAGGAGAGAGGCAACACAGTACTGCTGGAAAAAAGGCTAGAAGGTGAGATGAGAGCGTAAAGATTCTAATCCTCTCACTACTACTTTGAGTGATTCACTTATTCACTAAATATTTGTTAAGTTGCTGCTGTGTGCTTGTCATTATTCTAGGTGTGGGGGTGGTGAGAGAGACAGGGGCCCTGCCTTCACAGAGTTTACAGTCTGTCCATGGAAATAGATGAGCAAGTATCTTATCTATTGCTGTACAGAAAATTATGCAATACTTGTTTCAAACAATATACATTTGTTATCTCTGCCATTTTTAATTCTGTATCTCAAGTGGGATCACATGTTGGTCAGGAATTTAGGAGTAGCTTGGCTAGGCAGCTCCGGCTTGGGGTCTCCCATGAGATTGCATTTGGAGCCAGCTGGGGCTATCGTGATCTGAAGGCTTGATGGGGCTGGTGAAACTACTTCCAAGGTGGCTAGTTCATATGGCTGGCAAGCTGATACTGGCTGTTGGTAGGAGAACCAGTTACTGCTAATGTGGGCTCCTCCATGGGATATTTGAGCATGCCCATGGCATGGAAGCTGGCTTCCTTAAGCAAAGCAGAGCTGCAATGCTCTTTATAACTTAGCATTGGAAATCAAACACCACCATCTCAGCTACGCTCTGTTAGTCACACAGACCAGCATGACTACTGGAAAGTGAGGTGGCTGTCTACCACAGTAGCAAACAAATAAATAAGGCAATAATTACATATCATGACTGGTGATGTTAAGAAAATAGAGCTATGTGGCTAGCAACTGAGGGAATTGCAAGTTACCTTTTCGAGGGGGTCAGGGAGGGCCTCTTTCTAGCTGTGCAAACCAACGTAAGTTCCCTAGACTTTTTTTAACTCTCATCTTTAAAAGGAGAGCAATTGTCATTCTTCGCTCACAGAGTAGTTTTGAGGTTACAACTAGAATCAGAAGGGAAGGGTGGGAGAAAGGTTGGGAGAGACTTATTGAAGGGTAAAAAATTACAGATAGATAGAATAAGTTCTAGTGTTCTATAGCTCTGTAGGATGACTACAGTTAGCAATCTGTATTACATACTTCCAAATAGCTTAGAAGGAAGATACTGAATGTTCCAAACACAAAGAAATGATAAATGTTTGAGAGATTAGTACGTTAATTACCCTGATCTCATCACTATATGTTGTATGTATCAAAACATCACTATGTATCCCATAAATACGTACAATTATCATGTCAGCTTAAAAAACTAAATAAATAACAAACTTTAGAAAAGTTCAGTTGTAATTTTGCTTTCCGTATGCAAGTAGCTACATCTCTTTGCATCTCAGGATAGGCGGCCGGCCTCAGTGCTTCTGAAAGGAAATGCTAAAAACATGTTGGCAGAGATCAGAGCCACTAGGACCCAGCTGAGCGGCACAGCCAGCGAAAGAGAATCTCAATTTTTCGCCTGCTTCCAGCTAAGGAAACACATTTGGCTTGAAAAAAACATGGCAAGCTCTGTGTCCTGCATGAAGCACAGATATTGGCAGGTTTGATTTACCCCTTGGGAGAAGGACATGTCATTCACAAAATTTCAGCCAAGTTGGTGCTGGACTGCATAAAAAAAATTTTGGAACTCACAATTATGAATGTAAAAGAAAAAGGCACAGCTGGATTTTATCACTTTTCCCTGCTCTGTCCTGGGCAGGAAATGAGAGGCAGGATCCACTCCTGCAGCTCACTCTGCTTTATTTTGCCAGCTGCTGTGTATATCCAAGCTTCCGTCTCATCAGCAAAAGGAAGCAGCTTGACCATCAGCAAAGATAAAAAATATTATGACACACAATGCTTGAGAGGGTGTAAGAAATGGGTAACGTTCTACAGGACTAAAGGGAACAAAAATTGGTTTAACCCTTCTCAGCAGTTGGGAGGAGGAAGATGAATTGATAATCATGGCAATAATTTAGAGGAACACTTTTTTAAAACCATACCATTGAAGGACAATCTCCCACTGGAGTTTATCCTGATAAATAATTAAAGATGTGCTCTAAGTCACATGGAGTTATATGGAAGTATTTTTAAAATATATTATTACATGTTTAAATAAATCTGCAAGATAATATATACAACATGATCCTACTTTTTAAGAGAAAGATATAAACTTCTGACCAGAATAGTGGTGAGGGTTCATAAACTGCTGTCAGTCAATATGAACTATATTCTTTCTTTAGCATGCATTGAAAACTTACAAAGGCTGATCATGTATTAGGTCACAAAGACAATAAATTTCAAGGAATTGATATCATATGGCCACATTATATCATGGCCATAGAATTAAATTGGAAATCAAGAAAACGCTTATTTAAATGGAAAATATTATTTGGTGAGTTTAAAAGCACTCTTAAGTGACCCATGGTATACAGAGGAAATTACAAAGAAAATTACAGAATACAGACAGTCCCTAATTTATAATAGTTTGACTTAATGATTTTTAGACTTTACAACGCTGCAAAAGCAATACGCATTCAGTATATTCTGTCTTTAGAACTGAGAAGCAATGAAAATAGTGCATACCAATCTCGTAGGACAGAGCTGAAGCAAGACATCAAAGAAAATGCACTGCCTTAAATTATCAAATAAACATGGCTTAGACTGGTAACCTACATCAGTATCTATTCTCCCTCTTCTCTATAGTAATAAAACCTCTGCTTTCTAGCTAGGTATGTAGCTGCTCACAATAAAGACCACATTTTCTAGCCTCTCTTGTGTTGAAGCTCTGGCCAATAAGCTGAAACAGAAGTCATATGTACAGCTCTCTGATCATGTCTTCAAATTGCCTAATTGGCATTTTTCACTGTCCTACTGACTGGAACACAGATACGATGTCAGCAGATTGACTCTGGTATAATATATAATGTGTCTAGTCTTTGTCCCTGGTTCCTATCATGGAGCTTTAAAAACCCTGGGAATTTCCTAGGAGATAGCAGTGTCTCTATTATGCTAGTGAAGTGACTTATGATGGGATCCTAGATAGATTCGGGTTGCAGACTGGTCACCTGAAAAATCCAGTATGTAATTAGAGGGCTGGAACTTTCAGCCACCCATCCTCTGGAGCGGGAAAGAAGGGATGGAGATTGAGTCTAAATACAATTACTTCTTGTGGCCAATTAATCAATCCTGCTTACATAATGAAACCCCAAAGAAAACTGTAGACACCAAAGCGAAGAGGAGGTTGCTGATTGATGCCGCCACTGGTGAGGTGGGAGGGTGACACACCCTAACTCCATAGGCACAGGGCATGGAAATGCCCTGGGGACCTTTCTAGATTTCTCTGTGTATACTTTATGATAAAACTGTAATCATAAATGTAGATCTTTCAGTGAATTCTGTAAATCATTCTAACAAATGATCGAACCTAGGGCAGGGGGACTCCCAGACTGGTAGCCAGTAGGTTAGAAGTACAGATAGCCTGGGGTCCCCAGTTCTGGATGGCATCTGAAGTGAGAGCAGTCTAGTATAAGACTAAGACGCTAATTTACGGTATCTGAGGCTAACTCTACTTGGTAGCATCAGAATCATATTGCACTATGGGCACCTGGGGTGGAAATGGAGTAATGACAAACCATCCCAGTTTGCCCAGCACTGAAGGTTTTCCAAGGACATGGGACTTTCAGTGCTAAAACCAGGAAAGCCCCAGGCAAACCAGGACAGACTGAGCACTATAGTTGGCAGTGCTCCTAGAGTCACAAGACAAAGGGAACACCTTAAGGATGGTGGAACAAAAAGACTGAAGGGCCCTGGATCCTTCAGGATTTCATAGCGGAAAAACTCCTCCTAGCAGGCCTAGACTGTCTATCTCTAGAATTTCACACGAGAAGTAAACATTTGTCTTGTAAAATTCACTATTGCTGTTGAACACATATATATCCAATTTTGGCATCTTAAAGTAGAGTGCTGAACATAAGAAAGACAAACAAGTCTCTCTGGAATACTGACTGTGTGATAGGCAGTGCTGACTCAGATGCACCAAGTTGGAAAGTTGATAATTCTTGTTATGCAGTGACAAAGTATTTGGCAAAACCATAATGTTTTATGTTGGAAGACAGAACATATGTTCAAGGGCTATAGTACTAAGAGAATATGTATCCTCTGATCAACATCTCCCTTGGTGCTTGGTGCAAGGAAAAGTAAAGGCAAAAACAACAATTACCTTTGCACCAAGCTATATATGTAATATATAGAGAATGTTGGCCTGTATGATGTTTTTTGTGGCTCTTAGCAAAATCTCAAAGAAGATATATAAACTCAAGAACCTAGAGGATATTGTGCTAAGTGAAATAATCTAGGCACAGAAGGATAAATATCACATAAATCTCACTTATATGTAGAATCTAAAAAAGTCAAACTCACAGAAGCAGAGAGTAGAACAGTGATACCAGGGGCTCAGGGGCAGGGACTGGGGAGTCGTTAATCAAAGGATACAAATTTTCAGTTAGAAAGGAAGAATAAGTTGAAGAGATCTATTGTACAACATGCTTATTATAATCAATAACCATGTATTGTATACTTGAAAATTACTAAGAGAGTAGATTTTAAATGTTCTCAACACACACACACACACAAAAATTATAAGTGAGATAATGCATATGTTAACTGGCTTGATTTAGCCATTCCACAATATATACATCTATGAAAACATCATGTTGTATACCATAAACACATGTAATTTGTCAATCTAAAAAACAAATTTTAAAAAACTTTTTAAAAAAGCTAGCCAATTTGCTAACAGAGATTAAAGAAAATACAGCACTAAACCACTCTCTGCCTGTGGTTTACAATCTAAGTTGACCAGGAGTCTGGTCATTTGAGGCTTTTCAGAGTGGAAAAGACCAATTGCTTCTATATCCCCAAAATGTAGCTATTAAGAATGATGGCTCTCTAGTACCAGACTTAGCAGGTGGTAATACCATGGCCCCATGACTTATCAACACCTTCTTTTAAAAGTTGCTCTTGCCAGAAAATTGTAGCCAGCCTGGAGGAAAGGATTCAATTAATAGAAGTATCTTTCCCAAGCAAGTTTTTGTTTCAGATGCACTAGTTAGCTGCCACTAAGTTGAGAGACAGAGCAATCAGCAAGGCACAAAGCAAATTTAAAGAGTAACACAAGAATCTTCAGGCTCAGGAATCTAACTGATTCTAAACTAATTCTAAACAAGAGAATCTAACTAATTCTAACAAGAATCTAATTCTAAACAAGAGAGCTAATTGTCAATATTTGACAAAGAATTGACTTGACATGGACCAGCAAAAAGTGGACTACAGGAGTTTTTGATTCACAAGGAGAACCCACTCTGCATGGACCATCTCACATGTGACCAAGAAGCATAATGGACAAGAAAGAACAGACAAAAAGATACCACCAGGAAACACAAAGGATAGTGATCTAAAGAGGTCCTCCAAAGAGAGAATCAGATGCTACAGGATGGACAATGGGGTCTGATTATTGTCCGCAATGGCAGTTGTATATTCACTTTCTTCTCTGTTTAAAAGAGATTTGTTATTGCTGCTTTCCTGCTCAGAGCATCACATAGGAATGGTTGAGAAGATAGGTATACACGGAAGTTCGGATAGCAAAGGGGTGGACTGTGTCAGACACTATACCCCTTATCCAGTATCTAGTATCCTTGCTCCCATGGTAAGAGAGCCCTTAATTTTTAGCTGGACATATGACTTCTCAGAACAAAAACTAAATTGCCAGTCTTTTTTATATGGCTATATAAAATTATATATAGCTGTTATTACCAACGGGTTACAAGCAGAAGTGATGCAGGTAACATCCAGATCCTATCTTCAAGGGAGGGAAGTCCTTCTTATCCCTTTCCTCCCTCATGCTGGCTAAGAATAAGCATAGAGATACATTATCTTGCAGCTGGTAGACAGGAGCACTAGCCCATAAACAAGAAAGTAGAAGAATCCTGGGTCCTTAAGCCTTCTGCAAAGTACAGTTAACCTACCAGCTCTGGATTGCCTGCCCTCTAAATTTTCATGTATAAAAAAAAAACTTTCATCTTTCATTTAAGCTGTTTTAGTTCTCTGCTATAGGCAGCCAACTTTATAATGCTAATATAAGAAATACTGTGAATAAATGAAATATACATTCATCTTTAAAACTAGGAAGAAGACTCCAAAAACTTTTTAAAAATAAATAAAAACATCAATTAATGAAATGTGAAGAAGTAGAAGTTTTGATAAAATGTTTCTGATCAAACTTGGCAAAAATTTCACATAAAAAAGGCTGTTTCTCTGAAAGTACTAATTACGTACACAAACTTACTATAAGATTAAGAAAAAGAAATAAGGCACAAACAATATTCTCATTAGATCATAAAATACAGCTCAATCACAAAAATGATCACAGGTAAGCTTTTGCTGACATAAGACATAGACAAGGAGGAATTTTTCTACAAAAATATAAATTACCAAAATTTGATAAAAGGGAAAAAATAGGAAACCTGAATATGCCAATAACTATTTTTAAATCTGAATCATTTGATGAACTTCTTCCCCGCCAGAAAAAAATACACCAGGTTCAGAGAGTTTTACAATCCTGTTTTACCACACATTCAAGAAACAGACTATTTCTGTATTAAATAAATTCTTTCGGGGAAGAAGAATAATTTTATGATGCTGCATTAACCTTGAATTTTAAACCAGGTATGGATAATTCATTAGTTAGCTTTACTGTAGTGATAACCCAAAATCTCAGTGGCTTACAAATCAAAGATTTATTCCTCATTCATATTCCACATGGGCTGCAGCTCAGCAGAGGTTGGGCTCCAAGCTCAGCCCTGTCCCATGTGTTTCCATATTCAAGGGCCCAAGCTGAAGGAACGTTCCTTACGCAGAACATGCCTGCTCTTGTGAAAGAGAAAAAGACCAGAGAGTTAGTAAAACTGTATTGCTTCCTAAACCCTCTGCTTGGAAGAAAACAAGACCCCTTCTCTACAAAAAAGTAAAAAAATAAATTTAATTGGCCAGCCATGGTGGTGTGCACCTTTAGTCCTAGCTAGCCTGGGCAACAGAGTGAGACCCTGTCTCAAAAAAAAAAAAAAAAAAAAATCTGAGTTTGACACAAAGCAATCTACACACACATTGGGTCAAATAGATCCTGTTGTCAAACTCAGCAAAGGAGCATAGAAGTCTACCCCAGCCGCCAGAGGCATTATATGTCACATTGAGAACATGTAATCCTTTCACAGGGAAGATATAATTAAATAATGTGAACAATAATATGATCTTCTGAAAATAGCATAAGAAAAAACAGATTAATTTTATTCATAAATTTTAATATGAATATCCTAAACAAAAAGTCCATTTAACCCAGTTTTTCTAAAAATTATAAAATATATCCAAGTAGAGTTTATGCCAAGAATTTAAAATGGTTAAAAATAAAAAATTCTGAAAATTTTATATGCCATTGTGATGCACCACATTGGCATATAAAAATATAAAGACATATCATTATCTAAATAGTCACAGGAAAAGTATTCAATAAAATTTAACAGTCAATTCTCCAATTTTAGCCAATGAGAAATAAGTTTTAACCTAAAAATGAATCTAAAATAAAAACTATAGTAAATATAAGACTTCATGGTGAAACTTCAAAAGAATTTCCATTAAAATTGGAAACACAACACAAATGCCCTATTATCCTTTCTGTTCTTCTGAAAATCTTAGCTAATTCAATGGCCAAAAAAAAAAAAAAAATACACATGGTATAAGGATTGGAAAAACAAAAGGCAAAATTATCATTATCTGCTTAGAATACGATTGCTACCCTGAAATCCCAGAGAATCTAAAAATTATTAAAATACATATTTTCATTCAATTGCTTAAATTCAAAGTTTAAACAATGCCAGTGGTTATTTTTATACACAGAATATCACCAATTAGGAAATATATACAGGCTTTAAAAACAGTATTCACATTAGTCAAAAAATATAAAACTCAGAATAAATCTAACAAAACAAAGTATGACATTTTATAGAGAAAATGACAAAGCATCCTTGAAACACTTTTTGGAGACCTGAATAAATGGTAAATTATAAGATGGATAGGTAGTTAGATTTATAAGAATGCCAATTCTCTACAAACTAATTTATAAGTTCCACATGATTCTAGTCAAAATCCAAATAGGAGTTTTTACAGAACTTGTGCTAATATTAAAATTTTCATGTAAGAGTAAACACCCAAGAACAACAAAGACAATTTTTAAAAATAAAAACAAGCAAAAGGGATTTACATAAAAAGACAGGAAATGTATTATTAAGGTATAGTAACTGAGGCAGTACAATCTTGATACAAGAATAAAACCATTGCTTCTTGTAACAGAATAGAGAACATGTGAATAGGAATGAAGTATATAAGAGCATTATATATCCATATAGCAATTCAAAGTTTGGGAATAATTTTACTTCTGTATGGAAAAGAGTAAAATTAAAATTATACCCTTGCTAAGGCATAAGTGCCACATAAAATTTTTTAAATAAAGATGGATTAGAGACCTAATGTGAAAAAAATTTTACATATGCAAAATATTTTTAAAAGTTGATCTCCCAGAAGTAATGAATAGAACAATGGTTACCAGAGACTGGGATGGGGGCGGGAGGGTTATGGAGAGAGGTTGGTCAATGGGTACAAAGGTACAATCAGAAAAGAAGGGTAAGTTCTGGTGTTCGATTGCACAGTAGGGTGTCTATAGTCAACAAAAAGATATTGTATATCTCAAAACAGATACAAGAAGGGATTTTGAATGTTACCATCACAAAGAAATGATTAATGTCTGAGGTGATGGATATGCTAATTACCCCAATTTGCTAATTACATAATGTATACATGTACTGAAACATCACATTTCACTCCATAAATATGTAAAATTATATATCAATTAAAATTTTTAAAAATACATTTTTAGAAGAAAATGTACACTTTTTTGAACTTGGTTTGGAAGAATTTCTTAAACAAAAGACAACAAACACAAAACTTAAAATTGTCAACCATAAAGGCCAACAAATTAAAACTTTATGTAGCAAAAAAACAAAAATAAAAGATACCATAAACAAAATGAAAAGACTAAAATAGAAAAAGCTGTTTGTAATGCACATAGCCAACCAAGAATGAATACCCAGAATATGTAAACAACAGCTACAAATCAATAAGGAAATACAGAATCTCAAATACGATCCCTAAATCAAAAGTTACACTGGCATCTGCTCAAAATTGTAAGTGCTAATTTTTGACCAGGCTATTTCTCATTCTGACACCTTTACACTGCAGCACAGTGAAGTTCAATTTGCTGGAAGCTGATAAATGCCCATGTCAATCAGAAGTGGACAGAGGTCTGTGATAAGATTTGAAATGGAGTATTTTGGGGTTTCTAGAGGACAGGCTGAGATAGCACAACCAGATATGGGAAATGAGAAAGCAGTGAGAAAGACATGGTTAATATAAACAAACAAGTAAACTCAGACTCCCGAGAAAGGTGTGAGAGTGCGCACATTGACAGAGGGAAATGGAGATAAATAAGTACATTGGGGGTAATCCTGCCCCAACCTAGGGTGAGAAAACTGGCTTAGCAGTAGTGCCATAAGGAGAAATTCCAGAGTTTGAGTCAACAGTGAAGTCAAAATGGACCAACAGTGAAATGTCACTATCAAATAGACTGATCCACCTAGGCTGCATATTTAGGAGTAGCCTGTCCTTAGGAAGGGAGATTAGAGCTATCATCTTCTCCTCATTAATACTTGGAAATCATGCTCTATATAAAGGACACCAAGTAAGATAAATCCCAAAAAAATTCATATCGAGACACATAAACTGTAAAAAGTTAAAGACAAAGGGAAATGGTGCTCCATTCCGGGCCACCCACTTTGCATGGTAAGGACACCTAGGAAAATTGACTTTCCCATCAACAAAAGGTTAAAAGTCATTCCGTTGAATGAATACATGTTGAAAACCTACTACTCATTCATCAAAGTACTAGGTGCTAGGTTTGCAACAATGACTAAGACACGTACAGTCTCCACCCTTACAGGTTAGGCGTGATAGAAGGGGGCAAGTGGAGAGCAATAAATGATACTTCATTAGAATTTGTGATGGGAATTCATTAGAATTCATTAGAATTTGTGATGCCATTTTATGATGAGAATTATAAAATGCTATGAGAATACAAGGAAAGGCAATAGATCAGTCAACTTAGACAAAATTTTACAGAAATTACAAAACATTCCCAAATTCTAATTGCTTGTAACTGTAAATATTTAGTTCTCACTCCACTGCTGTCCACTGTGAGTCAGCTGTGACTCTTTCCACCTGTTCTTCATTCTAGGACCCAGAACAGAGGCCCAGCCTCTATGCCAATATGTTTTATTAATTTTTGCTATTTTTTATTTGTACAAATTTATGGAGTACATGAGAAGTTTTGTTTCATGTGTACAAGGTATAGTGGTCAAGTCAGGGTATTTATGGTGTCCATCACGTGAGTACTATACATTTTTTACAATACATTTTTTTAAGTATAGTCACTCTACTCTGCTATAAAACAATTTATTCCTTCTCTCTTTATTGTATGTTTGTACCCTTTAACCCAGTTCTCTTCATCCTCTCCGGTCCCCCAAATCACCTTTTCCCATCTCTGTTAGCTATCTTTCCACTCTCTACCTCCATGTAATCCATTTTTTTTGCTCCACGTATAAGTGAGAACATCCAATATTTGTCTTTGTGTCTGCCTAAGTTCACTTAAGATAATGACCTCCAGTTTCATCCATGTTGCTACAAATGACGTAATTTCATTCTTTTTTATGACCACATAGAATCCCATTGTGTATATATACCACATTTTCTTTAACCATCCATTGATGAACACTTAGATTGATTTTATGTCTTTGCTATTGTGAATAGTGCTGCAATAAATAGTGAGTACAGGTATCCCTTTGATGTGTTATTTTCCTCTGGGTAGATACCCAGAACCGGGATTGCTGAACCGAATAGTAGTTCTATGTTAACTTTTTTGAGAAATCTCCATTGTGCTTTTCCTAATGGCTGTACTAGTTTTCATTTCCACCAGCATTGCGTAAGAATTCCCTTTTCTCTGCATCCTCACCAGTATCTGTTATTTTTTGTCTTTTTCCCCCCCCATTTATTTATTTTATTGCATTTTAGGTTTTGGGGTACATGTGAAGAACATGCAAAATTGTTGCATAGGAACACACGTGGCAGTGTGATTTGCTGCCTTAATCATAGCCATTCTGATTAGAGTAATATGATAACTCAGTGTGTTTTTAATTTGCATTTCCCTGATGATTAGTGATGTCAAGCATTTTTTCTTATATTTAGCAATTTGTATGTCTTCTTTTAAGAAAGTCTATTCATGTCCTTTACCTGCCTTTTAATGGGATTATTTGGTTTTCTTCTATTTCTTGTATATTGTGGATATTAGTTTCCCCCATGGGGTGAATAGTTTATAAATATTTTCTCTCATTAAACAGCTTGCCTCTTCACTCTGTTATTTCTTTTGCTGTTCAGAAGCTCTTTAGTTTAGTCACATTTGTCTATTTTTTGTTTTGTTATCTGTTCTTTTGGGGTCTTAGTCATAAATTCTTTGCTTAGACCAAGGTCCAAGAGAGCTTTCCCTGGGTTTTATTCTCGTCTTTTTATAGTTTCAGCTCTTACATTTAAGTCTTTAATCCATTTTGAGTTGATTATTGCATATGGTGACAGATATGGATCCAGTTTCATTCTTCTGCATGTCAGCCTATATGCTAATCTTGTGTCAGAGGGAAAATCACAGCAGCAGAACCATGCAATGACTCTTAATCTAATCAAAAGTGACATACATTCCTTCTATCACATTTCACTGGACAAAGCAAGTCACAAGGCCAGCTCTTATGATAACTGAGTGGAAAGTAAAATCCTCCTGCAAGGATCATTACAGTGAGGAAGCACCCAGAAGGAAGAGGCAGCAAGTTATTTCAAAAAATAAAATCAATACAAAGTAAGAAAAAATAAACAAATCCCTGTAATATGGTTTGGCTCTGTGTCCCTACTCTATTCTCATGTTGAATTGTAATCCCCAGGGCTGGGGAAGGGACCTGGTGAGAAGTGATTGGATCATGTGGGTGGATTTCCCCCTTGCTGTTCTTATGATAGTGCATGAGTTCTCACAAGATCTGGTTGTTTAAAAGTGCGTAGCATTTCCCCATTCACTCTCTCTCCTGCTGCCATGTGAAGGCCATATTTGCTTCCCCTATGCCCTCTGCCATGATTGTAAGTTTCTTGAGGCCTCCCAGACATGCCTCTTGTACAGCCTGTGGAACTGTGAGTCAATTAAACTTCTTTTCTTTATAAATTATCCAATCTCAGGTAGTTCTTTACAGCAGTATGAGAATGAACTAAGACACATGTGTTCAGCAAAAAACAGGTACACTCCTGCCCATGGGAGCAACATGCCTAATAGCCAACAACTATAAACAACTGAAATGCTTATCAAGCATAGAATGATCAAAAAATATGACATATTCATACAATGGATCACAGGGTAGAGTAACACAGGAAGGAAAAAATAATCTATTGCCACATGCATCAACATGGATGAGTGCAAGGAGCCAGATACAAAATGTGAACACTGCTTGATGCCAGTTATGTGAGATTTAAAAGAAGGCAGCAAGAATCTATGGTGATAGTGGCCAGAAGAGCAGTTGCTTTTGAGAAATGTATACTAAAGGAAATATGAGGGAGTCTTTGGGATGGTGAAGATGTTTTATAATTTTGAGTTACTATGCAATAAAAATGGGCCTAAGGGAGGAGGAACAGAGGGAGAAAGGAAAGGAGGAAAGGAGTGAGAGATGGGGGAGGGAGGGGGAGAGAAGGGAGGAAGGAAGGAAGAAAGAGACAGAGGGGGAAGAGGAAGAGAGAAAGAGAAAGAAAGGGGAAGCGGGGAAGAGGGGAAGGGGAGGGGAGGAGAGGGAAGAGGAGGAGAGGAGAGGTAAGGGAAGGGAAAGGAAGGGAAAAGGGGGAGGGAAGGGAAAAGGGGGAGGGAAGGGGAAAAAAGAGAAGGGAAGGGAAAGGAAAAAGAAAAAGGGAAGGAAAGGGAAGGGGAGGTGAGAAAGAAAAAGGAAAGGAAGAAGGGAAAAGAAAAGGAAGAAGTAAGGAAAGGTTAGTTCTACCACAGACTCCTAACCTAAAGAGGTGGGTAGCTGCCCAGTGGAGGCTTGCCAGATAAAGTTACTGCAAAACTGAGACCTGAAAAGTGAGCAGAAGTTATTCAGGTAGATAACAGGAACAGATTCTAGGCAGAGGGCCCCATCTACATAAAGCTTTGGGACCAGAGAAATCATGTCATAATCAAGATGCTAAAATACTTTCTAAACAGTTAGCATGTCAACTGCCAAGGAGAACGCTGGAGCTGTGACTTGAAAGAGCCAGACATTGCAAACCTTTAGGGGCATGCTTAAGGTTTTCATTGTTTCTGTAAAGGACACTGAAAATTTGCTGAATGCTTTTAAACAGGAATATGGCATAGTCATATTTTCATTTGGGGAGGATTGCTCTGCTGGCAGTAAAACTGAAGTGGAAAGGGCAAAATGGCAGTGAGGAGGCTAGATAGAAGACTGCTGTAGTCATCGGGGCCAGAGAAGAGGAAGATTTTAAATAGAGCCATTGATACTAATTTCCATAAGGTCGTTTGTCCTATTTTCTATGCTAAGTGATTATGGAAGTCAAGAGAAGAAACCAGGCTCAAGAGATATTGAGGGGGAAGAATTGATAGGACTGCAAGATGTCGTTTGATGAATGGCTAAAGAATCCAGGGATTTTTCACTTGGAGGGGAATATGCAAAGTACCCTCTCAAATATGAAGGGCTGTTGTGTGGAAGAAGCAGAGATGCATAGGTAAAACCAGAGTCAATGGGCAAAGTCATAAGGAAGTGCTCCCATCTCTCTATACTCCCCAGTCAGAGAGCATACAATCACTAGATACAGCAATGAAGCTAGGCAGAGATTAGATGATTACCTTGCAAGAGTTTTGTGGAGAAGAGCCAGACCTCAAGTAAAGGTGGGCCAGCTGACCTCTGAGGTCCCAAGATGCTAAAACTCTAAGAACAATATTTGTCTCCTTTGAGGCTCAATCTGGTAACACTTCAGGTCTGATCTCTGATTATGTTTGCCACAACTTACACACTGTGATTTGGGCTTGCTGCTTAAAATATGTCCATCACCCCAACCTGTTTTAATTCCTCTATTTCCATGATCTTGTCAGGATATAGCGTAATGACTTTTGTCTGTGTTCCACAACCCCCACAAGACTGAATTCCTCCAGATCTGGGATCACATCCATGCTGTTTGTCAACTTGATTGAGCTAACAGATGCCCAGATAGCTGGTAAAACATTATTTCTGGGTTTGTCTGTGCCGGTGTTTCCAAAAGAGATTAGCATTTGAGTCAGCAGACTGAGTAAAGGAAGTCTGCCCTCACCAGTGTGTTTGGGTATCATCTAATCCATTGAAGGTCCAGGTTGAAGACCAAAAAAACAAAGAGGAAAGGCAAATTCACTCTTTGCTTGAACTGGGCTGTTCATCATCTCCTGCCCTCGGACATCAGTGTCCCTGGTTCTTGGGCTTTTGGACTTGGACTGGGACTTACCCCATTAGCCACACCATTATCAGGCCTAAGCACTTGGACAACTTTCCTGAGCCTTCAGCTTGCAGATGGCAGATCATGGGACTTCTCTGCCTTCATAATCATGTGAGCTAATTCATCATAATAAATCTTTTTCTACTGAATCTATACAGTCTATTGGTTCTGTTTCTCTGGAGAACACTGGCTAATAACAATGTCTGACTCATTTCTATTTCCAACAACCTATCACGTGGCCAGGTGTTACTGAGTAAACAAGCAGAGATCAGAGCTGGAAGTGTGGATTAGAAATCAGAATTACATAAGCAATTGTTGAATATCACCCAGGGTGAGATTAGAAAGGGTGCCAGACTCATCTTCAGAGACACCTTACTGCATCCCAGCCCAACGCTGCCTGATTCTCCTTCCTTCCCACCCCTTCTACAGTGGTTGATCCCAAAGGCATCCTCCAATAAATTTCCAGCATGCTATCTCCATCTTGGAAGCTGCTTTCCATGAAACCTGAACTGCAATCAATAGTGTTAGCCACAGGTAGGTAAATAAATAAATAAATCAGGACTGACAGCCTCAATGGGCAACTGGTACTCAACTCCTTCAGAGACGCTCTGAAGAGTCATTGGAATGTGCCTCAGTATCGTCCCATCAGAGCACAAGGAGGCGGGACATTTGTCCACCAACTCTGATAACCTATTGCTCAGGGGTTGTATCTTGGATGCTAACACCCCATACACATCTGAGTTGTGCCTCAACAAGGCTAAGCAGGCTTCCAAAGTTTTGAAGAAAACAATAAAGAGATATCACAGCATGACAATTAAATGTGGGACAACTCAATTACAGGAACTGTCTACCCCGGCACTCCTGAAATCAGGTAGGCTAAAGGGATGCAGCATAGATTGTGATAGGAACCTGTTAAATTTATCATGTCTTTTTCTTTTTGACGAAAAATGTCCATCGAAAAGTAACAGTCATTTACTTCTTGAATGTCTCCTAGAACTCAATATATACTTATGAACAAAAATTAAGAACTTACTTTAAAAAAATAAAAAAGAGTAAAGTAGGACTGAGCCCTTGGTAGCAAATGTAAGTTTTTAATATTCAGCACCTCAGTGGGAAGTGCAGGTCTCAGTTCCTCTGACTGACAGCTCCTAATGACAGCAATAAACCAAGGTGCCCCCGAGAGCCAAACAGATGTTCTGAGTTGACAAAGGAGGCCCAAACACTGCCCCCAGTTGATGTCACTTCTGTGTTTTATAATTGCTGAACCCTGTTTAAATGTCTGAGCCATAACATGCATGTGCTTTATCACCAAAGAAATGGACGTACAGACAACAAAAACACGCAGCCTGATAAAACCAGGAAAAGGGTATCATCAATGTGCAGATGAAGGAGTTCTAACTGCTTCGCTAAAATACTTCAAAGGAAATCCAGAATGAACTGGAGTAGGGGAGAGGGAAAGTGGTGTAGAGAGAGCAAGAGAATGGAAATAAGGTTAATTACTCCTGTTACTATGGTAGCAACCTAGAACAAGCAAAGTTAGACACACATTCAAGGTGACTCCCAAACAGGGCCATGAGCTTTCCTTCACCAAGTAGCTGGGAGCAGACGGTGATTTAACAGAAATAAATTTCATTGTTAACCCACATTACTCCAAAGATAATCTTCCTCTATCAGTTCAGGGCTGTAACAGCACAAGTGTTATATGAATCAAAAAATACTTTATCCATGTTCACACTGGCCATTTTCTCACGATGGTCAGTTAGTTGGTATCTTGGTTGGGGTCCCCAAGAAGCTGACCCTGAGAAAAAGATTCAAGCACAAGTTGTTTCTTTGGGAGGATAGGGACGTGGGGGATGGAGAGTGGCTACGGGAAGCACTGGCACCAGCAGAACGGTGCCATCAAACAGGAAGGGGACGGTGACAAAAAAAAAAAAAAAAAAGTTGTCTTATAAAGGAAGTTTCCACTCTAGACAACCAGAACATAAGCCCACCAAGGAACTCTGGGAGTCAGCTTAGAACATGTGCTTTATATCTACTTTTAGAACTGAAGATGTTGAAACCACCCCCTGCCATGCTCTACTGTGTCCAGCACTAAACACACAAGAAACATGTCAGTTACCCCAGCTGGAGGAGTAAGGTGTTATTAATCAGGGTCCCAGCAGGAAACGAATTCACCCCAAATGCTTTAAATGAGGAGACCTTAATCAAGAGGCTACTTGCAGCAGTGGGCCTCATCATTGAGCAGGCATCAGAATCACCGGGAGAGCTTGTTACAAAATAGATGTCTGGGCCCTGCCTCCCAGAGTTTCATGCAGTGGATGGTACCAAGAATGTGCACTTCCCACCAGTGCCCAGAGTACGCTGATGCTGCTGGCCTAAGGACCACATTTTGAGAACCACCAGCTTACAGAGTTAAGAATGAAGGGGATTGTGGTCTACCTATACAATGGAATATTATTCAGCCATAAAAACAAACGGAGTCTGGGCACAGTGGCTCATGCCTATAATCCCAGCACTTTGTGAGGCCGAGGTGGGCAAATTCTGTGCGGTCAGGCAATCTGCACTCCTCTGCCCTCCGGCCTGTGTGACAAAGCAAAAATCCATCTCAAAAAAAAAAAAGAAGTATTAATAATGCTACAAAGTGGATGAACCCAAAAAACATTATACTAAGTGAAAGAAGCCAGACACAAAAGATCACATACTATAGACTCCTTTTATATGAAATATCCAGAATAAGCAAACCCAGAGAAAGAGAAAGCAGATTAATGGTTGCCAGGTGATTGAGGGAAAGGAGAGATGGGGGGTGATTACTTAATAGGTGTTCTTAAGGGATGCTCTTTTGGGGTGATAAAAGTTTTAACACTACAGAGAGAAGGTGGTCATGCAACATTGTGACTGTGCTAAACGCCACTGAACTGTACTCTTTAAAATGTTTAATGGTGTGTCATGTAGATTTCACCTTACTTTTTAAAAAAAGATTTAAGTGGGGAGAAAAGGATGGAAAAATACCCCAAAATTAGCAAGAGCTAGAGTCTTGCTGTCCTTGACCTGAAGAAGCAAAAGGAAGATGTAAGTATAGCAATAGTGAAGCCCAGTGCGGTGGGAACCACCAAGGAGTAGACGTGGACAAGTGTAACCACAGCCAGAGGCGTGCTCCAGTGCCGGGAGAGAGGGAATCGGGAGCCTGTGCTGGAATCTCTGTTCCCACCCTCTCTTCTTTATTTATTGGCCAAACCCAAGCAGAAGCCAGAAGATAAGGGAGCCCAGGTTAAACAATCTATAGATGTCAACCTCACCGGACATGGAGCAAGATGAAGGCACGTACAAAATGCATTTGAAGGCATGAGAGAGTCCATGGAAAACCCAGGCTGGCTGGCAGGGCTGGTGTCATCTGACTAAATGTCAGCCAGCTTCCTTCAAAAGCTGAATAAATCCCCCCTTTCAAAGTTTAGGGAGGAAGATGCGCTTAGAAGAAAACATTTCATGAACCTGGCCAAGACTGAGAGTCCTTTCTAAGAAGGTAAAGGACGAAATTCTTGGAAGACAACTTCTTAGGCACTGCAATACAGCAAAGAGAAATTTAATTAAAAGCAGCCCTTCTCATGCTGCTGCCCAGCTTCAGGCAGTCCTTTGGTCTCTGGCCACCTCCCTGAGTTGCAGAATATTTTCTATCCACAGAGAAACAAAATGCAACCACTGCTGCCTGGCACCTGGAGGGCTCTTGCTACCCATCCTCTTGTCCCTCTGTGGGGAAGAAAAGAAATATCCACAAGCAACTCTAGGTTGTACCCATCACCCCTTCATAATCCTCAGATGCACTGATCATTTTTCCACCGCCCTGGCCTTCTGACTTTTTCTCATTGTGAGATGTCTTTTAAATAGGAACCTGTCTATACATGCTTGCAAAAGCAGCACCAGTTTAGCCAAAGATAGCCTCGTTCTGTCTGGCTGGGTGATCCGGACACCGCCCAGCCTCCTGCACGGCAGGAAGGTCCGGGTGGAGGTGATATCGGGTGATATTTGGCTGCCGCCACTATTGCTGCTTAAAAGCAACCTTCCTGGATGCCACCTGTAATTAGTTGTTCTGTTCCACTGAGAACTCTATCAAAGGGAACTACAGGAGGTGGCTTCCCAGATCACTGCTCCTCATTGGTTCTGAGCTACCAGGAAAACATAGAAAATCACATCAATCAAGAAAAGGGAACTTTGGACTGAAACATTGCAGGAGTCACTGCAAATCAGGCCCCAGGGAAAAGGCCTTCCCTGGACCAGCAAATGAAACAGAACTGTGGGCAGCCAGAAACCAGAATCTTGTCTCTTTTGCTAGCTTTTCAATCCCAAGTTTAAGAGATTTGATTTATTAGAGTTTTAAACTTTAACCTCATAGATGAATTTCTCAGCCAACATTGATGAATTTCTCCCATCCATCATCCTGCTGTAATGTGACACGGTCCTTGTGAAACATTTACACCTCCAACTTGGTTCAAAAATAAGTAGTAAGGAATGAAGTGGAAATCATCAGGATTTTGCCCTCAGAGCCTAGACATACAACACACATGCAACTAATACCCTCTAAGGTCCATCACCTGCTATGGGGGCTAGAGGGGAGAGGGACATTAACAGTTTTATAGAGATATCCTCTACCTTTCCCTGCTTGTTTTCCTTGGAAAAAAGGTCTTATTTATCCTTCAAAACCCAATGCATAATCCACCTTTTCTTTGTGTTCTTCCCACACCATTCTGATCCTCCCTGTGTCTGCCGTGGCACATTTCACATTCTGTTACAACTCGTACTTTACATGTCCCTTCTAAATTCTGCAGAATATTTGATCTTGTCACCCTGTGCTCCCAGAATCTAAGTACTATACCTGGCACATAGTAGGTACTAAATAAATGCTTACAGAATTGAGTCAGGAAACTTAAGTCTACTTCCAGCTCTTTCGCCTAAATTACTTCGCCTCTGCACATCTCAGTTTGCTTAGGTATAAGATGGAATTGGTCGCTTCCTATTCTGCCTACTTCCTACAGCTGTATTTGGGTCAAGGAAGATGAGTTTGAGTAAATCCGAGTGTGAACTTTGATGTGAAGGATGATTTAAGGATCATTGTCAAGCAATGCCCAGACCAATCCGTAGCTTGGTGTCTTACCCCAGCTTGCCTCTCCCTTGACCTCCTGGGCTAGAAATCAGTAACATCCATCAAGTCAGAATATGCAGTTTCATCTGTCATATAACACTGTTCACAAAATCAAGCAACTTTCATTTGATTGATGAGGAAAAGAAAATTTAATTTTGCTCCTAAAAAATTTTCAGTGACTTACTCTCTAGAATTTTCTACCTCGATGAAATGGTGTGAGACTGTCATTTTGCCATAGAGTGTTCTGTAGAATTCTTGTGCCAAAAACTGCCAATAGGTGGTCCATGAAAAAAAAAAAAGACATAGTAGATGGATTTGGGTCTGAAAATGTTGGAAAATATAAGGCAACACAAAAGCCAACAAGTTTCTTTCCTGCAGGACTTCTCAGAGCCTTTATTACTCAAATATGTACTGCAAATCTTCAATAGTGGAACTGCAGTATGCTTTCGTAAGCAACTGGCAAATAATTTGGTGTTGGGGATACTGGCTATGTCTATTTGTATCATTAAGAGTTGAGACTAAGTATCAAATTGGTGATTTAAGTGAGGAATGAATCCTGAAATAAATAATTCTAATCATAGGTACCATTTACTGTTATATACTAGTCACCAAGATAGACATTTTACAGACATCATCTCATTTAATCCTTTCCATAACCACCTCAGGTTAGGGAGCACTCACACTCCCACCCACCCCATCCTTGCCTCCCACCTGCTATGTTGCATCAGCATGGCTTTGCCAATGATTTCTATGGTATGTGAAATATTTTTTCCTGCCTGCTAGTAACAAAACTTTCTTGAAGAATGCCAGTAGTGGTGTCAACATAAACTGAATTAGTTATAAATTCAACAAGAGATAAGAGCTTACACTGGAATCACGGAAGCATCTGTTTCTGACCATAACCAAAGAATCACAATGCTGTAACCCTTTAGCCTTGCTAGACCTTTTGAAGGTAGAATGAATGTATTGTATTTTTTTTTTTTTGGCCATCATATGTCCATTATAAAGCCAAGATGAACATCAATATTTTCTTGTGTTCTCTGCTGATATAACTTCATATGGTCACTTTTCTTTCTTTGGTGTGAACACCTGAACTTTCCTTAATCTCACATGAACTTTGAATAAATGCATCTTTAGAAACTGCTTGTGTTTTTCATTTGAGCTCCACATGTAAGGAAACTAAAAATGGAGAGATGGAGGGTTTGCCATGTTAATACAGGCCCAAGACAGGTCCACTAGCCATTTTTGCCTCAAGTCCCACTGTACTGCAGCCCTGAACTGCTTATACATAGAAACTCTACAGGTATGGTTTTCCTACGATATCCCAGAAAACTGAGGCTGTGCAACTGAACCAGCCACCCAGGGTCGTACAGTCAGCAAATGGCAGAGCCTAAGCTGCTCTCCTTCCTTTATGAAGTTCTGCTTATGAGGAACAAGGCAGATGAGCCATTATCAGTGCTCAAACATCAGGTCAGGCCAGCTAAGCCAGAATAGACTTTGGAGACAAGACCCTAAGAATGCAGCTCAAGCTGCCCCTCTCCCCCCCTCTGTCTATTTCAGTGGGACCTGGTTGAAGGGCTGAACAACAACTGAAGTCACATTAACAGGTGCCATGGCATGAAGCACAATCAACCAGAGAGAAACAGAAGAGTGACTCCTGCCTTCACAGCCCAGGGTCCTCCTGACCAGCAGCAGTCCCTCCCCGGAGCAACCTCCACTTACTCAAAATCCTGGTGTGCATGGATGGACTTCTTTCTCTATTCCTCTCCTACAGCTGTGAGAATTTTTGATCATGTTTATATGCGAATTGGTAGTTACTTTTGAGTCATGACTTGGATAGGGTGACTTAGGCAGTCCAAATCATAAAATCAGAAAGGCATTAAGCATTTGGATGGAGGTGCGGGCACTAAAGGAAAATGTCTCTTAGTATGCTTATTATCTTCAACAGAGCAAAACGAATCTACATGTATTCCGTTAAAACTATAGAGAAGGATGATACCAAAAATTTCCGGAGAGCCATAATAGGTCGAAGTTAACGATACAGTACCTATTAATGCTATTTTGCCAATTTAAGACATAAAAAAAAAGTCACTGACATTATCTTTGAGATGTTATTATTATCACCTTAATACTGCAAGTGTAAAATGTACCTATAAGGATAGTCATAAGTTTTTAACTACCCTGGTCCCCCCATTTTATTTTTCCCATAAATTTCTTAATTGTTCAGTCTTCTACCATGAAGATGTTTAGAACTATTATTTTTGCAGTTGGATAGAAACCAGTTAAATCTTTTTTCACAAGTGACAACTCAGTCATCCACGCTATAAACCTTAGGTTGTCCTAGAACTTGTCCTGTAATTGTCTCTCTCCCTTATCCCACACAAGATCAGAACTATAATTTTAGCTCTTTCGTATCTATTGACTCTTTCCCCAAGATGCAATTTTCAGCATTAAGGTGTTCATCGCTTGCTCAGATCTTTTCTTCAAGTCCCAGCTGATCTCCTCGTCTCTAGGCAAATTTATAAAAGGCAAATCTGACCATATAACTCTCCTGCTTAAAACCCCTCAGGACTCTCCTTTGCCTACAAAAGGCCATTTAGGTGCCCTTCTTAATTGGCTTCTGCTTGTTTCTTCTATTTCATCCCCATTACTCCATTATACATCCTACATTTCTACCTATGGAAGTGCTTGTAGTCCTACAGAAATGTCTTACTATCCCTGCCCTGAGTACCTGCTGTTCCTTCTTCCTAAACCCCACTCCTCTCCCATCCCCCGGTGTGGTCTCCTTTAAGACCTAACTCATTACCTTCTGGGAAGCTCTTCACCTCTTTCTGAGGCAGGGAGAAGACCAGGAAGTCCCTAAAACAGGAAGTCCCCAATTTAGACTCAGCAGATACTAGAACCTCAGTCAGCTATGTGGCTTTGAGAGAGTAGCTTAACCGCTCTGAGTCATCTCCCTTTCATTGGCAAATAGATATAATAGCTATCTTACAGGATTGTCACAAGCACCTAAAGGTCTACTATACACTCAACTCAGAGTGGGCCTTTAATACATTTTTTATTTTTGTTGAAACGAAGTCTCAGTAGAACCCTGAGATAATTAGGATTGGAGGAGGCAAAGGCACTAAAATAGATCCATTTCCTCATTAGGCGATGGTACTAGATGACTCCGAGGAAGAAACTCATTTTACCTTTATAATATCCATGATATCACAGGCCCCTGGGTCTTCCTTTAGTAGAAACTGCTTATTATTCCCCAATACCCATTTTCTCCTTTTTCTGTAGTAATAGAAAGTCTTGACTCTGAGTTGGACACTTGGCCATCTAATGTCAGTATTACAGTTCCTAGCCTCCCTTGTAGCTAGATGAGGTCATATGGTTAAGATGGTTAAGTTCTGGCCAACAGGATGTGAGCAGAAGTGTTATGTGGAAATTCCAGTTGCTGTCCTTCAACTGAAGAGACTGGCTCTCCTCTTTCCTCTTTCTCTCTTCCCACAGCAAACATAGTGATGGGGCAGGGGTGCGGTGATGGGTCATATTGGACCATATGGAGAGAGAAAATAGGCTAGAAATGAAAGGAGCAACAAGCACAGACGCAGCCTGGCTTCCTGAGCCCTAGTGAAGAGCAGAGCAGCCACACTCACCTGGACTTTTATGGGAGAGAGAAATCATCTTCTTACTTATTGAGCCACTATCATTTTGAGTGTTTGTTAGAGCAGCTGAAACTCTATCTCAACTAATACAATTTCAAATACATTTATATTTAGCTTTTGACTCCACAGCCTCACAAATATGGGGAACGAAAATGATCTTTTCTGCCCCATTCACTTCTACCAATCTACTGCAGGTCAGAACTCAGGTGAGGTAAACCCTGGCTTTTGATCAGCTAAACTAAGAATTGTAAAAATGCCTGCAGAATTATATGCCAAAGACTTCTATTATTACTATATCACTATGTCAAAATTGAAAGGCATGTAGGATTTCTCCAGAGAGGCCATCCATAATGCATTGCAGAACTGTGTGGGTGTTTTATGAAATGTGTTTTATTCAAGCTAGGATATACAACACTAACATTATTGAAAGAAATTGAGGGTCTGGTCTTCCCTTTTTAATATGTTCATTATTCATGTTATAGTCCTTTAACAAAAAAGTAAAGTCGTATACATATTCAATTTAATTTAAAATTTTATTTTACCTGCTATTCATCTTGGGTGCCCAATGAAGAAGAAATATTCTCTTATTATTCTTATATTAGTTTTTGACAGTTCAATTTCTCTGACTGCTACGCCTCAGACAGCCTCCACTGAAAAAGCATATAGGTAATTTCTTTGATCAAAATTTCATGCCAAATCTTTTAGATTCCATGTAGATCACAGCCTCTGAACAGAGACTTGTGGTACTGGAGCCCACAGAGCCACAGGTGAGAAAAACTTCTCCATCAAAAACATGGCTGCACATGGGGAATTACCTGGGAGCTATAACAGATATTCACGTCCAAATCCACTTGAAGCTTCTGCTGTAATTCATCAGGGGTTCTGGGCATCAGGGTATCTGTGCAGAGCCTGGGCGGGGAACCACTGATTTAACAGCTTGGTGGAATTCGATAGAAAAAATGCAGAACTTAGGGAATTCTTTGGATGGATCACTGACTCTCACATATTTTTTATTTTCAATTTTTGTTCTTGCTTCTTGGGAATTATTGAGATATTTGCACACCATACAATTTACCTATTTAAAGTATACAATTCAATGGCTTTTATTATGTTCAGAGTTGTATAATCATCACCAGAATTTTAAGAATACTTCCTTACCCCAAAAAGAAATGTTTTGCTTTCCACTGTGCTCCAAACTCCCCAACACCCTGAAAACCCTAGGCAATCACTAATCCTTTGCCATCTCTATAGATTTGCCTATTGTGGACATTTCCTATAAATGGAATTGTACAATATGTGATCCTTGGTTACTGGCCTCTTTCACTTAGCATAATACTTTCAGGGTTCTTCCATGTTTTGGCATGTATCAGTATCTTATTCCTTTTAATGGCTGAATAATATTCTATTGTATGAATATGCCAGTTTGTTCAGCTACTCATCAGTTGATGGATATTTGGGTTGTTTCCACTTGGGGCTATTATTACAGATTTTGTGGTTTGGTAAGTGAGAGGAAATGGCACCCAGCAGCTTTTTCTCCCCCACTGCTCAGTGAGTGGAAGGAAGGGTTACAGTGTTATAGGATTCCTCCAGTGCCACTTCACCTGCCAAAAATCTCTGCAGCCACCATGATCTCTGTCCAGGGCCTTGCTTGGGCCTGCTGGGCCCACTCTTCCAACTCAGCCTGGCAGGCTACACTGGCTTGCGCCCTGGCCCAGAACCCACCCTTGCTGCCAGATCCACATTCAGCCAGTGCCTAAACTGGGCATGCTACAAGCAAGCTCTGGATTGGACTCTGCCATCTAGTTGAGGGGAACGCAGTGGTGCCTGAAAACTTGGAGATGCCAGCAATTGTGGAGCCCCAAGGGGTGTTACACCTCTCACCTGGGGAGTCCCAAGGTCCAAGCCCCCAAGAAATGCTATAGTTCTCGCTTGTTCCCACCACCCACAGCTTGGCAAATGGGGGAATGTCACAGCTCATTCAGTCCTGCCACTGGCAGCTGAGAATGGGGTTGTATCACTGCTTCTTCAGTCCCATGCTCTGCAGCAAGGCAAGCAGGGGCTTGTTTCAGCTCTTTTTTCACACCCCTATTCAGTGGGTTCCAGGTTCTTGTCCTGCAACCAAGAGGAATGAAGACCTGAAGTGGCTGGCCATCTGTGTGGCTGAGTCCAGGGTTTTTCATGGGCTAAGAATGGGAAAGTCCGTGCTGATTGGTCCATGGGTGGGCCTGGAAAAAGCACCATTCAATTGGCTAAAAGGCATTGAGGAAGTTCTCACTCTAGTCACGGACTCCACCCAGAATTGGCAGCTTAGTTTTCAGCCTTCAGGCTGTCTTTGGCTTGAGGGTTGGGTTTCACCAAGACCTATCTCTGTCTGTCTAAGAATTTGTCTGTCTCTTGTCATGATCACTATCATGAATATTATCAATATCATGAATCACTATCATGAATAAACATTTATATACAAGTTTTTATGGGAGTATTCTTTCATTTGGGGGGTAGGTATCTAGGACTAGAATTGTTAGGTCACACGGTAATGCTATGTTTCACTATTTGAAGAACTGTCAGACAGTTTTCTCAAGTGGCTGTACCATTTTACATTCACTCCACCTGTGTATGAGGGTTCTAATTTCTCCACATCTTTACCAACTTCTTACCATCTGTCTTTTCTATAATAGTCATCCTAGTGGATATTGCCTACATAGTTTCTGTGAGATTTTCAACAGCTTATTTCACCTCTCTAGCAGGTCTCATTTTCCTCATCTGTAAAATGAGATAAGAGCAATAATAGTACAGGGATCTTATGAAGACTAAATCAAACAGAACACAAAGTACTTAGTTAAACCCTACATGTTGTGGGCATGGACAAGATTACTGTTGAAATTCCAGTAGCTATAATCAGGTGAGAAGTTACAAAGACCTAGACCAAAGAAAGTGTACTTTGAGCTAGTTGTTTATCCAAAAAAGGAGAATTTTTTTCAGGGTCTACCCACCCAGAATAATTATTATCTTCTGTCATAAATTTGCTTAACATAGTTTCTACCTTGGCATCTATTTTCAGGCCTGACATAAGTTACGTAAAACCCAGTTGTACCCCATCCCCTTTGGCCTACTACCCCTCCCTGTGCTGTTTGTGACATAGTCCATTGTTCCTCATTTCACTAACTCAGAACACAATACACCCCAGAGTGGCTGATCACAGAAAACCTAATGGTCAACCGCAGGGTCCTATAAACAAGTTCTCCTTCTCCCTCCTTCTCTCCACCTGCTGACTGAGCATGCATGCCCTGGACAGCTCACTTCTTCCCACTGGCCCTGCAAAGCGTGATGCTCTCTTCTCTCTGACAGCTGTAAGTAATAAAACTGTTTCTGTTATTTCATGTGTTTGGTTTTGCTGTCTCCTGTGTGTCTCACCTAACCCACAACCTGAACCTAACTTTTTTCCATGTCAGGGCTTTCCTAGAGAGTGGCTATCATGGTAGGAACAAAATGAACATGTCAGACAAGAGTTACAAGGGTGTCTGCCAGTACAAAACAAGTTTCCTGTGAGAGGAACACCTGGTAACAGCCTTAGGCATTAGGCTGTCTGCTGGGAAAAAGAAGCATCCCATGAAAGGCATACTGTAAACATCCACAAGTACCTCCCCTGGAGCCCAGCAGGACAGGGCTAGAATTTATAGCCACTCTCCAGAGAGAAACCTCAAGACCAAGTTAGAGGAAAATTATTTATTTTTTTCTTTTAGTCTCATTTTTTTTTCCAAGTCCGCAAAAATGATGTGATAAGGTTTACCTTACACAGTGGGAGACAAGATTTAAATGAAAATGCTTGACACTTAAGTAAAGCCTTGACACTTGACACAAAGCAGGTACCCATCAAACAATTATTCTCATTCACTCTCTTTGCATGAGTTTTAAAATAGGTGGAGGAGGACAGAACAAAAGACAGCTTCATGGGATTGGGAGAGCTTGATCAATTTATGAATGACAAAGCAGGAATGGAGACTATGTCCTCCACCTTTAAGATAGCTGCGAAGGAGAACTGTCACAGGCTGTCAGGTTTCCTGCCTTAATCACCCCCTCAGAGACAGAACCCTAGGCTTAGTGGAATATGGATCAGTCCCAAGGTGGGAAATCTTTCATCCTTACATTCCCTGCGCTCAATGAGGGAGAGAGACTTGAGGGAAGACAATGGTGACCTTAGATCTACTAACTCTGTGCTTCACCCCATAGGACTGATAACAGATTCTCATGATGAGGAGGAGGTGTTTAGAATTGTAGAGGGACCTCTTAAGAGAACCCCAAGAGAAAGACACATCTTAGAAGATAGCCCAGTAATCTATTACACTGGAATTTCTCTAACTTTTTTGAAGGCTGTATTATCTTTCCTTTTTTTCATTTTTTAAATTAACAAATAATAATTACACATATTCATGCAGTACATAGTGATGTTTCCATACAAATAATGCATAGTGATCAGATCAGGGTAATTAGCATATCCACCATCTCAAGTATTTATCTTTTTTTCTGGTGGGAATGTTCAATGTCTTTCTTGCTATTTTAAACTATATAATATTAACTATAGTCACCCTATAGCAGTATAGAGCACTAAAATTTATCCTTTTATCTCACTGTAATTTTATACCCTTTAACAAATTTCTCCCTGTCTCTCCTCCTACCTTTCACAGCCACTAATATCCTCTTTTCTAACTTTTTATTTCTATGAG
>NW_016107333.1:167961-180163 GCF_001604975.1 Cebus imitator
AACCTCCGCCTCCTGGGTTCAGGCAATTCTCCTGCCTCAGCCTCCTGAGTAGCTGGGATTACAGGCACGCGCCACCATGCCCAGCTAATTTTTTGCATTTTTAGTAGAGACGGGGTTTCACCGTGCTGACCAGGATGGTCTCGATCTCTTGACCTCGTGATCCACCCGCCTCGGCCTCCCAAAGTGCTGGGATTACAGGCTTGAGCCACCGCGCCCGGCCGACTCTGCTTTCTTAACAAACTCCCTGGTGGTACCCATGCTGCTGGTTCTCAAAACCACATCTTTGAGGAACAAGATATTAGACCTCACTTGTTTTTTTTTTCATTCAACTTGAGCAAGAAAAGACCCAGCTCTGGAATGCTGGGAAGAGCAAAGATGGGGACAGATTCAAACAGAAGAAGGAAGTTGGCAGGACCCCTTGGCATCTGCTGTGGACCTAACAATTGTTTCCTTGGTGCTGGGAAAACTGGATTTTCAAATGCAGAAGAATTAAGCTAGACTCCTACTTCTTGCCATATACAAAAATCAAATCAAAATGGATTAAGGAGTTAAATCTAAGACATAAAAGTATGAAAGTACTAAAAGAAAACACTGGGGAGACTCTCTAGGACGTTAGACTGAGCAAAGATTTCTTGAATAATTTCCCACAAGCACAACAACCAAAGTGCAAATAAATGGACAAATGGGTTCGTATCAAGTCAAAAAGCAAAGGAAACAATCAACAAAGTAAAGAGACAACCCACAGAGTAGGAGAAAATACTTGCAAACTATCCATCTGACAAGGGATTAATGACAAGAATATATAAGGAGCTCAAATAACTTTATAGGAAAAAAGCTAATCAACAAACTTAAAATGGGCAAAAAGTCCAGGCACGGTGGCTCATGCCTGTAATCTCAGCACTTTGGGATACCAAGGCAGGCAGATAGAGATCAGGAGTTCAAGACCAGCCTGACCAACATGGAGAAACCTTGTCTCTACTAAAAATACAAAATTAGCCAGGCATGGTGGTGCATACCCGTAATCCTAGCTACTTGGGAAGGCTGAAGCAGAAGAATTGTTTGAACCCAGGAGGCAGAGGTTGTGGTGAGCCGAGATCACACCATCGCACTGCAGTCTGGGCAACAAGAGGGAAACTCCGTCTCAAAAAAAAAAAAAAAAAAAAAAATGGGTGAAAAATCTGAATAGACATTTCTCAAAAGAAGACATACAAATGGCAAACAGGTATGTGAAAAGGCACTTAACATCACTGATCATCAGAGAAATGCAAATCAAAACTACAATGATCAGTTAAAGTGGCTCTTATCCAAAAGACAGGCAATAACAAATGCTGGCCAGGAGGTGGAGAAAAGATAACCCTTATACACTGTTGCTAGAAATGCAAATTAGTACAACTACTGTTATGAACAGTTTGGAGGTTCCTCAAAAAACTAAAAATATAACTACTATATGATCCAGCAATAGTAATCCTTCTATTAAGTAACACCCAAAAGAAAGGAAATCAGTGTATCGAAGAGTTAGCTGCACTCCCATGTTTACTGCAGTGCTACACACAATAGCCAAGATTTGGAAGCAACCTAAGTGTCTATCAACAGACAAATGGATGAAGACAGTGTAATACGTATATACAATGAACTATTCAGCCATAAGAAGAATGAGATCCTATCATTTGCAACAACATGGATGGAACTGGAGATCATTATGTTAAATAAAATAAGCCAGGCACACAAAGACAAACTTTGCATGTTCTCTCTTACTTGTGGGCACTAAAATCTAAAACAACTGAACTCATGGAGATAGAGCATAGAATGATGATTATCAGAGACTATAAAAGGTAGTAGAGGGTTAGGGGGTGAAAGGGAAGTGGGGAAGGTTAATGAGTACAAAAATATAGTAGATCTAGCATTTGACAGCAAGACAGGGTGACTACAGTCAATGATTATTGCACATTTTAAAATAACTGAAAGTATAATTGGATTGTTTCTAGAACAAAAAGAATAAATGACTAAGGTAATGTATACCCCATTTGCTCTGACGTGACTATTATACATTAGATGTTTATATCAAAATATCTCATGTACCCCATAAATATATATACCTACCATAAGGTCACAAAAATTTAAAAATAACATTTTTTTAAAATATAAAACATAATGGTAATAATTATTTCCTTAACCTTAATAGTGGAAGGTATACTCCCTTTTATATCCAAAACCATGTTACATTTGATTGAAAATTTTAAATGTACTAGGATGTATCAGTGTCAATATCTTTGTTATAATATTGTACATCTCTACGGCAGGATGTAAACTTTGTATTATTCTTACAACTCTATCTCTTAGTATGATTTCTTATGATTGAATGTGAATCTACAATTATCTCAGAATAAAAAGTTTAATTAAAAACTCCACAATAAAAATTGTTAATGATTCTAATGAGATGGCAACCAAGCCTTTAGTAAGTCAGTTTCCAATTCTGTGCTTTCAACAAAATTGAAAAAATACTTAATCATCTTGTTGATTAGCAGATGATTAAAAGTAGTCCTTGATTATTAAAAAAATATGCTAGGGAGAAAAGTGATTCAGGGGTGTACTTAAGTAAAAATCAACTTTAGCTGTAATGGTAGAAAGAAAGAAGTGGTGTTTGTTTTTTAACTATTTAGATTAAATACATATCACATTAGACATTTGACAGATTCTCACTTGACAATCGGAAACACCAAAGCCTGGTATATAGTCATAACAAATAAACTTGTTTCTAAATTTCATAACATGGTCTCTGAGAGAGAGTGAAGAGAAGATTAAAAAAAGCAGGAAGCAAGGATTGAAGGAAACGGAGAAGGGGACGATATGAGAAACCTAGAGAAACAAAACAGAAAAATGAATGGGCGAGGCTTAGAAGTCTCTGGAGTGAGTTCTCACTTCCCTTTGATATTCTGATTTATAAAATTGAAATGATATATCCAGAGGCTGTTAACACTGGAAGGCCTCTCACACAGTGGTAACTGTTTAACAAACTTCTTAGGGAGGGAGTGGATGAGAATACCCTGATTTACATCATTTGTCAATTTCCATGGTGTAAAACACTCCCACTGATGCCAATTTCAGACCACTGACATGACATTGCTAAACTTGGAGTTGGGAAGAGAAGCACACAGTCAAGCTCCAGTGAGTTGGTATGAACAAGCTCCTGTACACTGTGGCCCTCAACATCATTTTCTCCCGCCTCATCATTTCACAGATGATACACTGAAGCCAAAGAAAAAAGGGTGACTTCCTCATGTTTGCAGAGCCTGCCAGTGAGAAAGCTGAAGTTAAAACCAATGACTTCAAGTCCCCAAACTAGTACTTTTCCAACACATTCTCCCTACTCATCCTTATTAATAACCTTGATTTTAAAACTCACATTTCTTATTTCCAGACTCCTTTGCAGCTATGAGGTAGCCTATGGACCTTGTTTGAGGCAATAAGATGAAAACAGATTTTTTTTTAATAAAAAGGAACAGAATTAGCTTGCATACAGCTTTAGCTTTTCCCCATCTACTTGACATCTTGCAAACAGGAGGATAAAAAAATCTCATTACACAGATGATAGACCAGGCAATTAGATGACATTTGGATTCCTAGAAACTTCTTCAAGCAGCTGCACCAGCTCTGGACTTCTTGTTATGTGAAAGAAATGAACCCCAGCTTGGTTATACCACTGTAGTCAGGTTTCTGCCACATGCAACCAACTGCAAAACCAGCTGCTATACAACGCCTCTGCGGTCAGATGGACAACCAATTAGAACATCTTTGGAGTTTTATGGCTAAAATAAAGATCTGTTTCCCCATGGAATTCTAAAGTTTTCCATGTGTGTGAGGAAGTGATTTAGATTTTAGTGACATAATTTGAAACTTTAGAAGCATCAATTTTTTTGACAGCAGCTGTCTGATTGCCTTATATGCAATCTTTGAGAGATTGGACCCACTATATTTAGTTGGAATCAGTGTATTCCGTGATTTTTGCAAAACTGTTTAAAAAATCAAATTTCAGTTTGGAGGATCCAACTTAACTATGTTATATTTTGAGAATCTAAATACTGTTCAAACTGATTCTACTATGAATACAACCAGAAATTAGTACCTATTTTGAGTAAAATTGATCAGATATTTGGGTATATTTTATACAATGTGAATCTTCAAGTGTCAAACATCCCAGGATCTGGGGTCTGAATTTTGAAATATTTGTCATATCCTTGCAAATTCTATCATGCAGACCGAATGAGAAAAAAATACTTTCAGATATCAGTTTTTGAAGCTACCTGGTCTTTTCCTTTTCCTTTTCTTGAGACAGAGTCTCGCTCTGTCGCCCAGGCTGGAGTAGAGTGGTGAGATCTCAGCTCACTGCAACCTCCACCTCCCAGGTTCAAGCAATTCTCCTGTCTCGGCCTCCGAAGTAGCTGGGACTACAGGCACATGCCACCATGCCCGGTTAATTTTTGTATTTTTAGTAGAGATAGAGTTTCACCATATTGGTCTTTTCTTTAAAGAAATAAACTTTATTAAAATGGCAGCCTAAAATAAAAAGCATATTCCATAACAAAGTAGAAAATAGAAATAATGTTTAAAACAGAATTTTAAATTAGGCATTTGGTTCTGCTCCTGGGTCCCTTCTATCGTTCCTTCCATCAGTACTGCCCTGCCCTAATTTGGGGTTCCTAAAAGTGGGGTTCCTTCTTTTCTCTTTGAATGTGTTACTACCAAGCACTGTCCACACTGCCAGGAACTCTGCTTGAAACAACTGCAGAAGCAAAATCTTCAATATGCTGCTTTTAGAAATATAAAATAGTATGTTTCAAATGCCATGATCTTTCTGAAGTGCAATTTGACAACAAACATCAAAAATTTTACCTAGCCAATGCCCTCAGCAATTCCATCTCTAGAAACTTATCATGGATGAGTGCAAAAACCTACCCTCATGTTTCACAAGATGGAAAAACTGGAAAACAACTTAATCCACAGCAATATGTGATTAATTATCATTTTTCCTGTATGAGGTATTAAAAATGGACTTACAGAAGACTGCTTAGTAACATTGGAAAATATTCCTAAGTCACAACACAAAACATATAATACAAATCCTTGGATAAATGTGTATAGGGAAGGACATACACACAAAAAATAGCTTTTTATAGGTAATTGTTATTTTTCTCGTGTCTATATTTTAAATATGACTTACAAAATGAGTTTTAAAAAAAACTGCTGCTGCTGCTGCCACTACTGTCGCCTCTTACTACTAAGTAAATTATCCTTAATAGCCTTTCATATCCCATCAGAGAGACTGGTAGGGAGAAAGCTCATCAACTGTGAAATGGCAAGTTGCTAAGAGGGACAGAAGATGCATAGGATGGAGAGAGTGATGACTGGAAAAGGCCAAATCAGATTTAACAGGGCTAAGGACAAAGTCCTGCCTGGAAGACCATGAAAGCCTCTGCACAGCCACAGAATGGGCAGGTTCAGTTTCAAAGCTTCGTGGATGAGAGCTAACCTCCTCCAAAGCCAGGCTACATTAAGAGAAATTGCATTAACTGCACATTAATGAGGACATGAGCAAACTGGAATATGTCCCAAGAACATATTACAGAAGCCAAAGCTGAAAGTTGTATAGTGAGAGGACAGTCCAAAGAATAAGAAATGTTCAACCCCAAGAAGAGATAACACATGAGGAATGAAGTACGGGACTAGAAAGTTATTCTCAAACATTTGAAGAACTGGCATTTATTTTTTTTTTTTTATTTTTAAGACAGAGTCTTACTCTGTCACCCAGGCTGGAGTACAGTGGCGCCATCTTGGGTCACTGCAACCTCCTCCCAGGTTCAAGTGATTCTCCTGCCTCAGCCTCCCAAGTAGCTGGGATTACAGGTGCCCACCACCATGCCCAGTTAATTGTTGTATTTTTTGCAGAGACAGGGTTTCACTATGTTGGCCAGGCTGGTCTGAAACTCCTGACTTCAGGTGATCTACCTGCCTCAGACTCCCAAAACGCTGGGAATACAGGCATGAGCCACCATGCCCGACAAGAACTGTCACTTAGAAGTCATCTAGAATCTAGAGTGCAGAACTATGGTGGCAGTTGCAAGGAGACCAATTTTAGTTGAAAATAAGGTGTAACTTTTTAAAAATTAGAAGTACCCAACAATAAAACAGGCTGCCTTTTCATGCTATGAGTGCCCCATCACAAAAGACATTCAAGCAAAGAATGAGCAACTGTTAAAGTATTCTGTAATGAAATTTCTGTGTTCTGTGGGAAATTCTACTAGAAAAACCTCTGTTTCTTTCTTGCTAAATAATACTATGATTCTCGGGGAGGCAGCTCCCTTGGGGACACAGCAGGTCCCCACTCACCAGTTCTTGCCAAAAAAAAAAACAAACAAAAAAAAATCTAATTCGAGATTAACTACTTTGGCATCATCTTCTTTTGAAATTAAAAAAAAAAAATTTAAGATTACACCATATTTCTAGCTGTTACCAGTTATGGTCACCTTCATGTGAGTGAGTCTATGTGGTCCTTTCCCAGGAATACGTTTCCATAATGGTTGATGAGAGAGAGAACGTGGCCCTGAGCTACAGAATGAGCTATTTGGGAGCCACTAATAGAAAACAAGACGCTCCCAGGACCAAGCTCACACTCTTGTATATCAACACAACAACCTGTGTCTCGAAACTGTTTTAACTTCCATCTCATGTTCCTACGTATGTGCCAGTTACTCACTGTTTCTTTAATCCAACGGTGATTAATGAGCACCAGACCAGGCTCTCTCCAACTACATGGGAGAATGGCCACTCCACAATCGCCAGCCAGCTGCGCCACCGAAATTAACTTGCTCAGCTGGCCCTCCAAATAAAGCCATTTAAAGAATGCAATGTACCATAGAAAGCAATTTGTTTCCTTAAGATTTAGTACCCCACGTGGAGACTGATTTTGATTTGAAAGACAGAAGCTACTGCAAGGTGAATAATTTTAAGTTAACATATTCCTCCTCTCAAGGAACCACATGCATTAAAATTAGGTGCAAAGTGCTTCTAATTTGTCAATCACTCCTTGGATAATTCTGTTCCTGCGTTACCAGAGAAATTGCCCAAGAGACCTGGCTTTTGGCTCTTTTCATCTCAACTATTCTTTTAACTTGATCATGGCTACAGTATGCAAATGTGACTCTACTGCTGGGGTGGGATGGGGGGAGATCTGAGATATAGACAGCCCCAACCTACACTCAGTCTGTCAGAAGGTCAGGTCACACTTAGGTGTGACAGCTCTCCTAAGTTCTTCTGACACATGTCAGGTTGTAGGACAGGGCACTCCGTGAAACAGCCGATGGAGAAGGCGTTCCTCTGCCATCCAGGATCTCATGAACACTTGCTAGCTCCTGCCCACTGACAAGCACTGAGGCCAGCTCTGTGTCAAACGTCATTCTTGGCCCTTAAGCACACAGATGGCCAAGGACAGATCCTGCCCTCAAGAGACAAGAAAACCTCAACTGCTCCCAGGGAGATAAGTGCTATGTTAGAGGTAACACTGACCCTCCAAGACCACTGAGGAGGTTGCCTCTTCCAGCCTACGGGAGTTGTGCAAGACCTTGGGAGGAAAGAATGGCCTTGAAGAATGGCAGTGGCTGGACTGTCTGGTGTAGGAAGCTTCCAGAAGGAAGACAGGGTATCCAAAGCATGCAGAGTCATGCTCAGCATTTTTGTTTGTTTGTTTTGTTTTGTTTTCTGAAATGGAGTTTCGCTCTTGTTACCCAGGCTGGAGTGCAATGGTGCGATCTCAGCTCACCGCAACCTCTGCCTCCTGGGTTCAAGCAATTCTCCTGCCTCAGCCTCCCAAGTAGCTGGGACTACAGGCACACGCCACCATGGCTCGGCATTTTTTTAAGGGCTATGGGCACACCAGGCACCAGGCTGAGCCCTTTACAGGTGTTTTCTCCTTCAATTCTCAGAACAAGCCCCTGCAGTGGGCTTTTACAGGTACTATCATTACTCCCATTTTACAGGTGAGGAAACTGAGGCATTGAAAAGCTAAATAGCATCCACAAGGTAACACAGCTTCTGAATGAGGAGGATTTAAATACAGTAAATCTGATACAAAGTCTGTAAGTGAACTGCCTTCCAAAAGACATGGAGCACTCAGGCATTGCAGAGCTGGAGAGCAGAGAGGTGGTTCCAAGTGGTGGTCAAAGCACAAGCAGACCTACAGACGGGGTTGTTCTCGGAATCAGCGAGGTATCTGTAAAGCTCCAAGCACAGGACCCAGTACAATAAATACTCAGTAAATTTTATCCACGAGGTGAAGGAGGAGGCCATGGGGGAAAGCAGAGGGGAAAAGTACCAGATACTTCACCAAATCATGTGGAAGATTTTGTGGGTTCTGCAAGGTCTGAACATTGCCCTGAAGACATCAAGGATTCATTTCAGGTAGAGAAGTAGCATGCCTAAGGTTTGGATATAGAAATGGGACCCCATTGAAGGTGGATTTGCAGGGCAGAAGCAGAAGGATCTCAGGAGCTATGGATGTTGTACCCCAGGGAGAAACACTAGAACTGGCTGACATAAAGGCAATGAATAGGGCAGACAGGAGATAGTTTCCGAGGGATATTTAGGAAGAAAAAGAGATTAAAAGAAATTATAAATGGTAAGGAAGGGAAAGGTTTCTGCCTTGGGCAATTAGGTAAATGGTAGTGCCACTCCCAGGACAGAAAGTGTGAGAAAGGGAAGAATAGATATCATCAGGACATAAGATGGAACTAGCTATGGGTTCTGCCTGTGGGGGTGACCAACAGGTCTTTGGAAACATACAGAATAAAATCCCTGATTGAAGGGGAATCAAGTGGAAGTGCCCATCCTTACATGGCTCCATTCACTATTCAGGCTGACCCAGCCTCCTGCCCACAGAATGCACAAAGAAGCCTCCAACACAACCTTGCCCCTTCTCCGCCCTGGTCTTGAACTGCTTACCCTCACCTACTGTGCATGCCACAGTTCAACCAGCTCTCAGGTCTGCCAGCTCCTAGTCACTGATCCGCAACCCATCTCCCAGCTACAGGCTTTGTATCCTGTCTTAACTTTAGATTCTCTCTGTGGTCCCCCCCTCTGAGAAAGCCCCACAGCCTTCCAACCTTGCACCAGACCCCTACTGCCAGAGCTTCTGGGAGTATCAGCCAGGAATGGAGTGAGACGGAGTGGAGCAGGACATGAGGCCATCATCCTGGTTCCTCACCTGGAGTTCAGCAAGCCCCAGAATGGCCGACCCATGCTCATAGCTCTTTCCAGTGTCATATCTTCCATGAAGCCAGTCTCTGGATGATATTGGCCCAGTGTTGATCATCATTCCCGCTGGACTCAGATTTAAGAATTGCAAGTGGTTTCCAGAGGGAAGATGTGCAGAGGGAGAAAGGGAACTGATCTTTGCTGATTGCTCCACCTGCTGCCTCTACTGGGAACAAGGCAAGCTGGAGCTTCCCAGAGAGTGAGTCCTCCCCTCCTCCACTCTGCTCCAATCCTGGGCCCACTTCATGTTCTCAGGACGCCTCCTGCCTTTCATCCTGTCCGGACCCCAGGATCTACAGTATCTCACACCAAGCCTGGCACATGGGAATGGGGCTGATGTATTGGCTGAAACTAACCAAGAGCAGGGCCTATTACACTAAGTGCTGTTCTGGGCATTCTACTCATCGCTACAGCATCCAGCCCACCAAGCCAGAGCTGACAGTCGGCTTCTCGGGAGGAGAGCTTAGACAGTATTCCCTCCTCTCTAAAACAACTTGCCCAAGCTTCTTGCACAGTGGCTATTGTTTTGGCTGAAAGGAGACATTTTGCTGCCTTGGGGGAAAGAGAAGAAATGAGCAAAAGTGGACTGGGTATAGGCCAGAGCCCCTGCAGAAAGAAAGAACAAGGATCAAAGATAGAAGAGACGCCTTCTCATTGAAGACGTTACGAGCATCTGGGCACAGAAAGTACATCTTTAAGACGCAAACAACAAAGTGCAGCATGAAATGGAAAGCGGGCCGTTCATTCCTGCACATAACCCAGCACTTCAAGGTCGTGTTATGGAAGGGGAAGGCAGAAGGCCTGCTTTGCCCACTCTGATGCAAACACAAGGCTCCAGACCAGCCCCGATAGCCACACTGAACAACTCTGATTTGTGGACAAGTCCCCTCTTATAAGTTTCTAGAATGATTCCACAGGGACTGCCTTCATGCAATGAACAAGATGTGAACACCCATGTACCCCAAGGTCAGTGAACCTGGAGATGTGGTTACAAGTACAGCCAACATCCAATAAATAAAAGAATGAACAAATTCCATCTTCTGTTTCATATTCAGAATTTGTTTATTGAAGTAGGCTCCTCAAGTAGTAAGTAGTGAGTGCTCCTCAAGAAGTAACGAGTCTTGGAAACATCTAAGGAAAGGCAGCACGGCTAAGCAAAGCTGATACAGAGGGGTTGAGCCATAAATGAGCTGTTTCAATTCTAGAGCATTTCTTTCTATGACTTGTCCAAGGCTACAAGGCAGAATGCTACAGCTGAGACTAGAATCCAGATCTCCTGCAGTTATGCCCCGTGCCCTGGTACCTTGGCAACAGGGAAGAGATTACTGCCATAAGATGCGCATTCTTTCACCTCCAAAAAAAAAAAAAGGAGCAGTTACTTATAGCCAGCACCCTGAAGCATGTAAGGCTTACATCTTAACTGGCACAACCAATCTATCTTGGACACATGGTTCACCAGTATTAACTCAGGAGGAGCCCTCTGCTGCTTTTGTTCCAGAAACGACATAGATTATTGTAGGTTGGTTAAGGAATGGAAAATGGTCAAAGTAAATTGGTTAATAAATACTTCTTACTTCATTTCCACAAGAAAAGCAAGATAAACCAATTAATAACAAGGATCCTGACCCCACCAGTCTAGAAATGGCTGCTTTAACCCACAAATGGTCCCAGCTCCTGCTGAAGACCAAGGCTGCAATCCCGCCCCACTGCCAAGCCTGAGCATGTGTTTGCACCTACATGGAGCTCCTATCCATGAACTGCTGAATCATTTTTGAATTTGTATACTAATGGGCTATTAGCGAGGTCATCTTCTCAGCTATGTGTTCTAGTGGTGGCTTAGCAAGAGGAGATTTGGTCATTCCTAACAGCAACGTCAGTGTCCCAAGTAAGGCATGAAATGACTAACAGGCACATTTGCAGCAAAGACTCCCAGGTGGATTCTCCAGCAATGAGGATGATTGGGGCATGTTCCTTAATAAAAGTCTCATCTTCCTTCAACCATCTAGGAAACAGCCCCTTTAAAATTAGGGAGGCTCATTAGAGGAGAAGTGAGAAGGGACATAAGAGTGGCAGTCTCAGTTTTCAGCTATGCTCATGCTGATGCCATCCCTGAGTGAGCATCTCTGCAAAGTGCCATAAAGAGGTGTTTATCATCATCTACAGGGACATCCATCCAGCAATTGTGTGTGCAGGAACTAGGCTGGGAGAATCCTAGAGGCAGAAATGAGGCAAAGCAGAGATGGTGGGAGCAGCAATCTGAGCTGGGGGTCCTCCACAAGGAGGCCGAATGCCCCAAGTGGTCTGTTCAAGCTGTAGTGATTGGGCTAAGGGCCCATTTCCGAGGCTGGAATGGGAAGACCTCAAATAGAGGCAATATTCATGGTTTAAAAAAAAAAAAGCAAACAGGATATCCATGAAGTGCTGATCAAGAATGGAGCAGAAGCCCAGCCAATAACTAGAGAGATACCCAGATTCAGGAAGAAATTAGAATGCAGAAGAGAAACTGAGGCAGGGGCCCAGTGTCATGTGTACTGGAAGTCTGCAGCTCAGTGTCTGGCATAAAGTAAATAATTAATATTACTTGATCAGAATCTGGTTTGTATTGTAAGTTTTTACATTTTAAAGAAATAACATATATCAAAGACACAAATCTTAAGAGTTGGTAAATTTTGGTTGAGTACTGTGTCACATGCCTATAATCCCAGCACTTTGTGAGGCCAGGGCAGGCGGATCACTTGAGGTCAGGAGTTTGAGAGCAGCCCGGACAACATGGTGAAACCCTGTCTCCACTAAAAGTACAAAAATTAACCGGGCATGGTGGTGGGTGCCTGTAATCCCAGCTTCCTGGGAGACTGAGGCACAAGAATCACTTGAACCTGGGAAGTAGAGATTGCAGTGA
>NW_016107333.1:180198-182275 GCF_001604975.1 Cebus imitator
AAAAAAAAAAAAAAAAAAAAAAAAAAAAAAAAAAAAAAAAAAAAAAAAAAAAAAAAAAAAAAAAAAAAAAAAAAAAAAAAAAAAAAAAAAAAGTTAGTGAACTTATTTTGACCTATGTGTATACCTACATACCTACCACTGAGATTAATATATAATACATTACCCCAGAAGGGTTCCTGTGCCTCTTCACAATCAAAGGGAACAACTATCTGGTCTTCTGTACCATATATTAATTTTCCTTTCTTGTTTTTGAACTTCATATAAATGCAATCACACAACATATATGTATTCTTTGGTGCCTGACCTTTTTCATTCAATATAACATTTGATAGCCATCCATGTTCTTGCATGTAATAGTATGTCATTCTTTTTTCCTTGCTGTATAGTATTTCAATGTTGAATACACTACAATCTATATGTCCATTCTGTGTTGCTATACATTTGGGGTGTTCTTCCAGTTTGGGGCTGTTGTAAAGAATACTACCATGAACATGCTCTTCTTTGCCATTGGTACATAGTTGGACATACATACTTACTTCTCTCAGGTATGTGCCTATGACTGGAATTGTTGGCTCATGGGATAGGCATATGTTTAGCTTCAGTAGATACGGTTTTCCTGTTGTACTTTAAATTTTCATAGATATGTTTCCTCAACATGACACTGCCCTTTGCTATGTGTTCTTAGTGGATTGATACTTTTATCATTATACAATGTCCTTCTCAGTCTCTGGTAACCTTCTTTGTTCTGAAGTCTGTCTTATCTGATATTAATATAGCCATTCCTATTTTATTTTGATTAACATATCTTTTTCTATCCTTTCACTGTCAACCTGCCTATATTATTCTATTTAAAATGAGCATCTTGTAGACAGTATATAGTTGGGTCATGTTTTTAACCATTCTTCCAATATCTGTCTTTTCATTGTTGTACTTTATAGGGTCTCGCATTCCCCCCACTTTCTTTGTGTTCTGAGTGAAAAACAGAGAGTGTCTTGTTGGCTCTGTGACCCAGCCAGTTGCATGTTTTTCCCAGCAACGCTGAACCAAAGAAGGCTTTGAACATTCCCAGGCATTAATAAAGGTATCTAGGTTGTTGCCCAGAAAAATGAAAGAAATTGGTCCCAGCCTTGAGCCAAATTAATTAAATCCTCATATAAACTCCACACCCTGATCCTCTTGGCATAGGAACACCTAGGTATAACATATACCTTTCCTCCACTGTCCACCTGAGGATACGCTGTAGTGCTCTGTAGTTCCGCTAATAAATGCCTTGAACTCATCACCCTGGCATTTAGTGCTTCTTTCTTTGGAATCCCACTGGCCCCATCTTGAGATATTTTGGGGCACTCCCTTGTGGAGACTCCTTTGTCACGATTTTTGGGGCAACCCTAGCCATTGGTTCAGCAGAATGAAACATACTTTGACCATTTATATTCATTGTAATTGTTATGTTAGGGCTTGTCTGACATTTTGGTTTTTGTTTTCTCTGATTTTCATTTCTCTGTTTTCTTTTCTCTTCCTGTGAGTGATTTGAACACTTTTTATAATTCCATTTTGATTCATTGATGGTATTTTTAAGTGTGTCTCCATGTATAATTTCAATGGTTGCTCTAAATATAACATCATATGCATAACTTATAAGTCTACTGATGTCATCATCTTACCAGTTTGAGTGAGGTATAGAAACCTGACTTCCCTTTATATTCTTCTATTTATAATGGTCTTAAATGTTTCTTCCTCATACATTTAGAATCACATTAGACAGTGTTTTAAAATTTGCTTCAGGCTGCGTGTGGTGGCTCACATCTGTAATCAAAGCACTATAGGAGGCTGAGGCAGACAAATTACTTAAAGTCAGGAGTTCAAGACCAGCGTGGCAAACATGGCGAAACCCCATCTCTACTAAAAATACAAAAATTAGCCAGGCATGGTGGTGCATGCCTGTAATCTCAGCTACTCAGGAGGCTGAGGCAGGAGAATCATTTGAACCCGAGAGGCAGAGGCTGCAGTGAGCAGTGAGCTGAGATGGTGCCACTATACTCCAGCCTGGGTGACAGGGCGATTCTCCAACTCAAAA
>NW_016107333.1:183630-188317 GCF_001604975.1 Cebus imitator
AACAGAACAGAGGTCTCGGAGGCAACACAACATATCTACAACCATCTGATCTTTGACAAACCAGACAAAAACAAGCAATGGGGAAAGGATTCCCTGTTCAATAAATGGTGTTGGGTGAATTTCTTTGGGTTTATCTTATTTGGGGCTTTCTCACCTTTTTGAGTCTGTAGCTAATGCCTATTGCCAAATTTGGAATGATTTCAACCATTATTGTTTTTTTTAATCTGTCCTTTTTCTTTCATTTTGGGACTCCAGCGATGTTGGATATTTTGTTATAGTCCCATAGGTCCTTGAGGCTCTGTTCACTTTTTTCAGTCTATTTTCTGTGTTGTCCAGATTGAACAATTTCTGTTGCTGTGTTTTACAGGTCTTCGATTCTTTCACCTGTTTCACTATGCTATTGAGCCCATTCACTGAGTTTGTATTTTAGTTTACATGTTTTCAGTTCTGAAATTTCTATTTATTTCTTTATTTCTTCTATTTATTTACCGAGACTTTATTTGCTGAGCTTTTTTTGTTCCAATATGTTCATAACTGTTCACTGAAGGATAGCTGCTTTAAAATCTTTGTCAGATAATTCTAGCATCTCAGTGTTGGCATCTATTGATCATCTTTCTCCATTAAGTTTGAGACCTTCCTAGTTCTTGGTATGATGGGTGACTTTTTGTTGAAACCTAGACATTTTCATATTATTTTCGGAAATTCTGGATCTTATTTAAATCTTCTGTTTTAACTGATTTTTCTCTCACCACTCCAGCAGGTTCAAAAGGAGGGGAACCTCCCATAACTCTCATTATTGCTAGGGGTAGGCAGAAGGTTAGGTTTCTACTCAGCTTCTGTTGACACTCAAGGTAGGGAACACCTTGATACTGGTTGCTGAGTACTAGGAGGAGTACTGGATCTCCACATGGTCTCCACTGAAACTGCAGTAGGGGTGGCCTTATTAGTGCTGGGTAATGGTGAAAGTCCCGACTCTCAACTCAACCCTTCGAATACCACCCCAGCAGAGAGAGGGAGAAGAACTTTGTTGCTGCCTGGTGAAGGTATAAGTCCAGTCTCCATATATGGTCTCCCTGAAACTGTGGAGGTAGGGGTGAGTGGACTCATTATCAGCCAGCAGAAATCAAAGTCCCAGATTATTACTTGGCCTTCTCTGACACCACTCCAGCAGGGATATTGGTGCCTCATCACAGCCTTGCCAGAGGGAAAGGGTAAGCTCCATAGCTGACCCTTGCTAGCATGGGTGGGGGTGGAACATGGTTCTTTTCTGTGGTGTTTTTCTGTAGAACAGTTGTTAAAAGTTTTCTGTCTTGTTAGCTTACTTCTTTTCTCGTGTTTTGGCTAGAGAGGGCAGGTTTTTGTTGGAGTTGTGGGGAAGAGGGGTGGGGTTCTATGCCTGTTAGCATTTCTAGGTTGCCAACTTTTTCATCTCCAAGACTGGGGTAGAGGACACAAAAAGAGAACCCAGAGAACTTACCACCCTGTCATTGTCAGATTCTTAGGTCCTTAGCCTGTCTGCCACCTTCTCTCTACTTTTCAGTCTTCTAGTATTTTATATGCAATGTCCAAGGGCTTTCAACTGGACTTAGCAAGAGAAATAGGGAAAAGCAAATCTACTTAACCCTCCCAAAAACAGAAGTCCAAATTCGGTTTTTAAGAACACTTGAGGCTTCGCCAGACAGACAATAACAAATTACAGAACTATCAGCCTTCTCCATTCCCAGCCCCTTTCAGCTGCAGAAACCAAGGATTATCAATCTGGAAGCTCAGCTGTAGCCCATCCATATCAAGGTGTCCTTAACATTAGGAGCCCTGTCTACCAGCAGGTAGGGGCTGAAGTTGACCTTGCTCTCCTAAGACTCAAAGCCCACATGCTCAGGGAAGAGCTGCACAACTTAATGTCCACTAAATACTAGCCCAGCCCATGATGGCCTCTGCCAGGGATGCCTTCTGTATGGAGCTTCACTTTAACTCATTTCCCTGGGCCTTCATTTCCCGAAGCATTTGAACTTCCTTTACTAGACTCTCCACTTGAGGGTAGGCACTAGTCCTGGTACCCTCCCCTTTCCCAGTCACTGGGAATTTGTCTAAACCAAATGGCAGCCCAGCCCAGATTCATAGCTCAGCCGCCGCACCTGCCTCTGTGTAGAGCCTCAATTTCAAGACTCCTGTAATTGCATCCCTCTCACCAAACATCAGGGACATTTAGGTAATATCAGCACATGTGTCTTGAGCTCACCACACAAGCCTCATCCTTCCCCCTAAAAGCCCATCTCAAACAAACAAGTTGAAGAGAAAAATCCATACTTACATATTTTTAAACCACACAAAAAATTTGTACTTTCAATATTGCCAGTGTGTGCTTGTGTGTGTAGTGAACGCTTATAGAAAAGCCCTGATATTGTTTGGATGTCTGTTCACTCCAAATCTCATGCTGAAATGTGATCCCCAATGCTGGAAGTGAGACCTAGTGGGAGGTGTTGGCGAGGGGAGGGGGGGCAGGTGTAGATCCCTCCACAATGCCTTGGTGCTGTCCTTGCAGTAATGAGTGAGTTCTCACTTCATTTGTCCACACACAAGACATGGTTGTTTAAAAGAGCCTGGCACCTCCTCCCCTCTCTCTTGCTCCTCCCTCTTGCCATGTGATATGCCAGCTCCCTGTATGCCTTCTATCATGAGTGTAAGCTTTCAGAGACCACACCAGAAGTAGAAGCCAATGCTATGCTTCTCATAAAGACCACAGAACGGTGAGCCAAACAAGCCTCTTTTCTTTGTAAATTACCCCTGTCTCAGGTATTCCTTTCGAGCAATACAAAATGGACTAACACAGCCTGGAAGGATAAATACCAAATGGAGTTGGGGCAGGGACTGGAATAAAGGTCCTGAAATTAGGATGGAAGGGCAAAGGGGATTTGAACCTAATCTGCACTGTTTCATTTTCACAAGGAGAAAGATTTTTGTATGTATTACTGGTATAATTAAAAATGAATAAATAGTACCAATGTTGGTTTCTTAGCATGACAAATATACCATGGTAAAATAAGATGTTAACAATTAGGAGAAACTGAGTGACGTGTGTAGAGAAACTCTATTTCCTTGTTGCAAATTTTCTGTAAATCTAAAATTATTCCAAAATATTTCTTTTAAAAAAACAATGGTGATAATTGACCAAAACACAAAGCATAAATTACAAGATATTTATAATACAAATTCCTATGTAGCCACAAAATATCAATAAAATAATATTCTACCATGAAATGATCCCCTAAGACATATAATCAAAAGGAAAAAAATTATCTCAGAAAAATGCATATGGTATAATCCCAATTATATACAAAATGAAATAGAGTCTGTGAATATGCCTGCTATATAAATAAGTAGAAAAAAGTGTGAGGATCCATATCCTGAACTAGGCGAACTTCCATTAAGAACCACAAAGCAAATATTTTCAACTTTGTGGTCCTTTGTCACAACTATTCAACTTTGCAGTTGCAGCAGGAAAGCAGCCATAGGTAATGTGTAACTGAAAGGGTGTGGCTGTGTTCCAATAAAACTTTACTTACAGAAACACTCTCTGGGATAGATTTGGCCTGTGGGCATAGTTTGCCAACCCATTCTAACCTGTTAGCAGAGTTAGAGCTGAATTGTTTTTTGCTGAAATAGTTTACAAAAAAAAAAAAAATTATATTAATGTATGATTTGTATTAAAAATAATATCAATAAAAAGAATGTCCTAATGCAGTGATAGCATAAAGCAGCATTTAATAAATTTTGTTCCTTCTTCCACTCTTCATCCGCCACAATCCTGCAGCCAAAATCCCCACATGCCTGTATGGTTAACCTGCTCAGTTTTTACAATTACTTGATCCATGCAACCTAGGATGCCATTCAGTTTTGAGATTATGAACCAGCTGCCCCACGGTGGGAATAAGAATGCAGCAGGTGCCACAGCTCAACAATAAAATGAGCTCTGACTCCCTTATCTGCTTTACCCTTTCACAGAGGCTTCAGGGGAGGCTCAGCCAGGCTCAGGAGTCTCCCAGAAACGTCCGGGCCCTCTCAAGGAGAATGACAAAGGAGTGTCCTAATTGACAACCAGGCAGAGTGATAGTTACGTTTTGGAATAATTTGCAAATTCCATTCTCCTGGAGCTTATTAGAGGACCCATTAACAGTACAACAGTACATTACTTTCTGAAATTCTGATCTAAGCAGAAAATTAAAATTATTTGCTAAATGACCTAGTAAAATTGAATAAAATGTGCTGAGAAAATGAAAACTGTAACAGATCATCCTGCAGAATTTGGGTAAAAATAGTATCTCTTTCCTCTCATTGAGAGACAATGCTTTGCCTTTTGGATGAGCTGGCACATGACTCAGGGCCTCAGTGATCCCACCTACAGAATGACTCACTAGGCCAGGAGGGGGAAACTCAATGCCAGCACGGGCTGATAACTTGGAGCGCATGTTCCAGCACAACCTCTCACACCTTTAAACCACCTAGTTCAGGCCTCACCCATCCTCAGTTGCTTCAACCATTTCAACCACTATGCAACTGACCTGCCCGTCCATCCCCTGACTACCCCACTCCAGCATGGTCTCCACAATTTCTACCATAATGCTCCTTCCAAAATGCACATCTGATTTTGTCATTCTTCTTCTTAGAAAATTCTCAGGAACACCCTATT
>NW_016107333.1:188972-206346 GCF_001604975.1 Cebus imitator
CCCACTCCAGCATGGTCTCCACAATTTCTACCATAATGCTCCTTCCAAAATGCACATCTGATTTTGTCATTCTTCTTCTTAGAAAATTCTCAGGAACACCCTATTGCTCAAAGATCCAAACTCTATAAACAGTCCCTAGGTTCACTCCCACCTACCCCAGCTTCCCTCCACACTCAGCTACCTAGCTTTTTGACCCATACAAAACAACTGACAGTTTGCACATGCTGCTCCCTCTGCTGGAAGGGCCTCCTTCCTTGGCCTGGTGAGTACTACACATCCTTGAAAAGAGCCAGCATTAAAACATCAATTTATTTTCCCATTTGAAGGGCTTACCCTGCTTGTATCAGTCCCAAAGTTAGCTATTTAGCTGGTCTGAAGAGTAGCTTTTCCTGAGAGCCCCCAGGGAGGTAATTTTCTTCCTCATCAGTCCCCACTTATCTTTCTGTGTTTCCCTTAATGTCTGTTTAGACTGGCTGCCTTGCTCAACTGTGAGGAACCAGGGCCAAAACGATGTCTTCTCAGGATTTCACGTTGACCCTGGGAGGCAGTTAGTGCTTAGAAAACACTGGTATAAAAAAGGGTCTTATCAACTTGAGTTGTATAGGGAAAGTCTCTAAAATGTATTCCAATTCGCAGATACATTTGGTTTCTCATGCTTTCAAAGAGAACCATATTCAAAACAGCAATCTTCCTCTCCCTTCCCCCACCCTACCAAATGACAGCGGTTCGACTCCATGCACTGCATACAAATGATCAAGCTCACATGTGTTTTTAGCATAAGCTAATGGTTCACTTAGCTGGAAAAGATGTGTGTACAGAGGCATTGCCAACCAGCATAGGCAGGGATCACAGCAGCCAGCAGAGGCCCAGGTGTTCCGCAGTCATCCTGTCTGGGTGTGTGAGGCTCAGGTGATGTATTTATCAACATAGAACACATCTGAGCTCATTCCACTTAACAAAAGTCTAACAGGAATGATCTAAACCCATTTAACTCGTTAATTTCTTTGTGACACTAATGGTCCTCCTGAAGAACATGCCTGGAATGTGAACCCCAAAACCTTTGAATTAGCACTAACCCTAAACTCCCAACTGTGGGCCCCAAGGGATGACCTCGAAGAGACTGTGAGGGCCTAAAACCATGGTCTTAGAGCTGAAAAAGAGACCTCAAAGGTCACGTAGTCAAACTCCCCGCTGATACCTGAAGCACCCCAGACAGCATCCTCAACAAGCTATTGGCAAACCTCAGCAGGCACCAAAGCTTGCCAGTGACTTAGCAACATGGTAAGGCCAAAAATGTTCTGCTCCTTAAACCTTCACCCTCTACCAATCCCAGGCATGCACTGGGTGATCACAAAATCCTACAAATCTCACTTTCACTGAAGCCTTCAAGAAACTGCGCCATGGCTGCCCCAGTCCCATGGAAGAGAAGTCACTGGGAAAAGGCTGTCAAGCCTGTACCTAAAGGATCTACCTCTGGGGAGAGTTCCTTGAAAGGAAGGTAAGTTTGAGGAGAAGGAAGGAGGGAGAGAGGAAAAGAAGACTGGAAGAAAGGAGGAAAGACGGAAGAAAGGAAGATGGAAGTGCTTCCAAATACCTGCTGTTATTTTTCATGTAATCCACAAAACACTGTATAGAGATTATTCCCCACCACTGCAAAGATTAGAAAGCAAAAAATCCACAAGGTAGGATAAATTGGCAGTGACCATCTTAGTGTTGCTTGCCTTCCTAAGAGATCCTGCCCTCAAGGAAGACCACCAGCAGCAGCTTCCAGTTAGCAGCCTAGAAGCTTAGCCACTTAATCAGTGGGCTCAGGAAGGACCTGGGAATGGTTCTCATTGATCTAGCTTAGGTCATATGCTCATCCCTGAACCAATCACTACAGCCAGGTGAAATGGTTTGATTGGCTAGCCCAAGATCATGTGCCCTTGCCAGGTCCAGAGGATGAGAGCCACCTCAGTTTAATGGAAACAGGCAGAGGGATGAGGCCACCCACATTACAGTGAAGGAGGTAATGAGTGCTGGAAAAACAGAAAAAAATCAACAATAATGGAATCATGGTATGAACAAAAGGGATTTCAGCAACACAGTGAATGTCTCCATCTGGTTGACCTCTATTTAAAAAGTTATATATATAAATACTCTATATTAAATTATTAAAGTATAATGGTAATTGTTAATAATGACCCAGAAAGGGAAGGTCTTAGACAATGTAAAGTTTCAAGCAGCACAAATTGTTAGCACCCACAGCTCTGATCTGAAGTGCCCAGCTAGCTCTGTTCTCTTCACAAAGGGCACATTCCCTATCCCAGAAGGAAGGTCTAGCCTTTGAGGTTCTTTCCTATTCTTCCCATGTATATAATCACCCTTTGAAAATCATATTTTTTATTTCTCAGATATTTCCAAGGTGCTTTATTGGTTAAAGCTCATTGACATGACCTGTTCCTCCACGCTCAACATTGTCTCAGTTATGGCCTTCACCGCCAGCCTGGTTTTCATGGGAAGTGTCAGTATTGCACCTTTATAGCTCCAATGCACAGCCTGTAATATTACAGAAACCTCAACCTCACCCCAACACCAATTACTCATATCTAGTTACAATATATTTTTAAAGTAATTCACAACTTAGAACATTTAAAGCCACACAATTCTTTGCATTATGAACACATTCTTGCAACTATAAACAATCATACTTAATCTTAGTGTACACTCTGGAGGTAAGTAGAAAACAACTTTGTAATTCTAGATTTATTCTTAGTTTAAAAAAAACAAAAACAGCCTTGGCATATTTGGGCTCTGAGTTTAGTATTTCCGAACGTCAGAGAAGACTGACAACCAAAACCCTAACAGAGACCTTAATTTTTTCTTTCACTAAAATCAGAAGTTTTGTGAATTCCTACTTAAGATGTAGAAAGAGAAGGTATTGGATACCTTCTGATTACTCTTTCTCAGCTTTGTCTCATATTTTCTTTGGACAAATTCAGAGAAGAGGAAACAAAGGAGAATAGATACACCATATTCATTCATTCATTCAACAGATTTTTTTGAGTGGCCACTGTGTATTAGGCATTGTGTTGGGTCCTGGGTATACAATAGTGATCTGAAAAGATTATTTCTATCCTTACAAGGTTTATGGTCTAGTATGAGAATCAGCTAACTATAGCCTATAGGCCACATCTGGACTACTGCCAATTTTTGTATGGCCGACAAGCTAAGAACTGGTTTTACACTGAGGTTGTTGAAAAAAAAAATCAAAATATTTTGTCACACATGGGAAGTATATAAAATTCAAATTTCAGTGTCCACAAATATAGTGTTATTAGAACACAGTCATGCCCATCCATTTACATATTGCCTTTGGCTGCTTTCATACAGTAGCAGAGGTGAGAGGTTGCAACAGAGACCATATGGATGGCAAAGACCAAAATGTTTAGTGCCCAGCCCTTTATAGGAAAGGTTTGCCACCCCTGGTCTAGCAGTAATTGGGAGTGGGGCTATGAAGGGAATGGCAACCTCCTTGTCCTGGAACAGAATCAGTATCCCAACCAACAGGTGGGGATGCAATCTACTACACTTATTTTGCAGTAAGAGGTCCCATTGCTGCTTCTTAGCTTTAACCTGATTTTAACAATAGAAAGCTACACCCTTCTTGCCCATTTGCTAATCAGCTATTGACCACCTCCTCCTCCTCCACCACCCACCCAGATCCATTTTGTCGTTCCAGACCTAACTGAAGACTACTCATTCTAAAGATATTTGATTAGGATCTTAGCAACTTGGAGCACATTAAACAATTCCAGAGAGCACCACTCAGCCCAGCCCACAGTGACCTCTTTCATCTCTGAAAACCTATGACTGGAAATGATGCCACTTAGCACTTAATTGCTAAGCGTTTCCTGCCTTATCTTCTTAAGAGAGTGAGTTCTGGCAACTGTGCTTTACCTATTAATATATCTTCCACAAAAGAGTGGATGCACAGTTTCCCGATTCATTAGTTGTATATATGAGTAAGAGGCATGTCTGAAATAAGGACTCATCCTAGAGATGGAACAATTCCATCCATGCTGTAGTCTCGCCATGTAATAACTGCAGTATTCTCTCAGCCTTTGTTTTCATAGCTCTGAAATGGGAACAGTGGCTCCTATCTCACCGGCTTGTGTATGAATTACTAAAAAGCAATGGTTCTCAACCTAGAGGCTTTATCAAAACAGATTGCTGGGACCCATGCCCAGAGATTCGGATTCAGTTTTTTCTAAGGTAAGGCCTATAAATTTGCATTTGCTGACACTGCTGGATCCAGGGGCCTCACTTTGAGAACCACTGGTTAATATAATGTAGGCAAGAACACACAGAGGACACATTTTGATTCCCTTGTAAAGAAATGATCTTTGTAACGACAATAGGGGTGATGAAGACAGTGATGATGATATGACAGTGGTAATGCTCACAATGTTCCTAGAGCCTAAATTTTATACCGTATGCAAGTTTTTCCATCAAAGTAGTTTCAAATTCTTTCAGACATCGGGAAGATGAGATGATTTCTGCATAACCACCTGAAAAAATTGATGCACTTAATTCTGTCACACAAATCAGCAACAACTTTACTAGCAGAAAATATGGCTATATTACATGCATGCAGGTTTCTGCATCTCAAAAAAATAACAATACATGAAACACTCCTTTAAGAAAATTACATTTTTAAATTTCTCATTAATATTTATTATTCATTTCTGGCTCAGTTTAAAGAAAATTTATGGAAGAAAAAGTTAAAATTCAGAAAGTTCTGCTCCGAGACCATGGATGCTATTGGTGAATGGGAAAAGGCCTCTGTGATGTGATTTTGGTGTTCCCTGTGGGGATCCTTTGAGAACCACCACAGCATAGCTGTGACAAGCCAGTGTTGTAGGCTGGCCTCTGTGGGATGTGGCACCTTGGTGAGGCCACCATGGCATTGGTTTCATCTACCACACTGCAGAACAGGAAACACAAAAGAAACTGGATTCTGGAGGAGTCCAGACTGTTAACGACCCATCTAACTCACAAGCGCCAGATGCCATTTTATTAATTTTGACTGGGAAATGGAAGTACCAAGGAAAGAAATACCTTTATGTTAGTTGGCCAACACTTTCTTACCTATTGGAAGGGTTTTTTAATTTAAAAAAATTGTAGCAAAATATATTTCTATTGATGGCCAGGCATGGTAGCTCACACCTGGAATCACAGCACTTTGGGAAGCCAAGGTGGGCAGATCACTTGAGGCCACGAGTTTGAGACTAGCCTGGCCAACATGGTAAAACCCTGTCTCTACCAAAAAATTAAAAAAAAAAAAAAAATTGGCTGGGCATAGTGGCACGTGCCTGTGGTCCCAGCTACTTGGTAGACTGAGGCATGAGAATTGCCTGAACCCAGGAGGCAGAGGTTGCAGTGAGCCAAGATCACGCCATTGCACTCAAGGCTGGGTCTCAAAAAAACAAACAAATGAAAATATACATATATAGAAACAAAAATACATATAGCATATAAATATATAGTATATATGCTATGTATAAAATATATATTTATATAAAATATACGTTATGTATAAAATAAATAATGTATATATTTTTAGTCATTGAGCCCACGATGTACAGGAAGGAAGTTACCTTCATGCATTTTCTCTCCTCTTCACAACAATGCTGCCATATATTTGTTGTATGTTCCATTTTGGAGTGAACAATAGAAACTACTTGGTAAGGTTGTTTACGGATTAAATGAGATAATGCCTGTAAAGTGCTTAACTCAGCACAGCACACTGTAAAGTGTTTGATAAATGCATGTTCTTATTGATTCCGAAGTTTAAGAAAGATTCACTTTTGTTTGTGTAAGCAACAGCAGATTCTAATTGAGCCATATCATAATATATTGGATTGCCCCTGGTTGCCCTTTCAGGACTAGTCTCCCATCTTCTTTTGTCCCAGGGAAGCTAAGTCCTATGGTTATGTCAAGAGGCTCCCTTGCCCTCGCATGGGCTTGGCCAGTGGGGAACACCTGCAGGAACTGGGAGAGAGGGAGGGATAAGAGTGAGGTCAGGGCGCTTCTTTTCCCAGTATCTCTGTGCCAAGAGCTGAAGCTGACCATGTTGCTGGGCTGGGCTGAAGCTCATTACTACTGTGAGGCAGGCATCTCCCCACAGCATGATCTACAGGTTGTAATAGCCATTTCTTCCTCCTGCCCTCTTTTTACTTCCCAACCTTTCCAATTCCCTCTCCCCATTACTAACCCCAAGATACTGCCTATTCCTTGTGATTTCTCTGTACCTTTCCCACATCTTTGAAAAGAATTCCTTTCTTAAACTCTCTTTATATTACCCAGTTTGAGTGTGCCATTATTCTTGCTAGGACCTAACAGAAGTTCCCCCGACTTTTCCTGTTGACAGGATCCTTAGTGTCTCCACAATTTTTTCATGTTCATAATGATGAACAGAAATACCTTATAATTATGTTTATTACATAGTTAAACCTAAACTATTTAAGAAATATGTTCTAACAGTAGCTGATTTCTTAAATGATGCACATACAGTGTTTCTATACACCAACAGTGAACTGTCTGGAAAAAAAAAAATCAAGAAATCAATCCCATTTGTAATAGCTACAAAAATAATACCTAGGAATTCTTGAGACAGGGTCTTGCTCTGTCACCCAGACTGGAGTGCAATGGCACCATCACAACTCACCGCAGTCTCAACATCCAGGGTTCAAGTGACCCTCCCATCTCAGCCTCCTAAGTAGCTGACATTACAGGAACACTGCACCATGCCCAGCTAATTAAAAAAAAAAATTGTAGAAGCAGAAGTCTCACCATGCTGCCCAGACTAGTCTCAAACGCCTGAGCTCAAGTGATCATTCCACCTCAGCCTCCCACTTCGAAATAAGTTTAACCAAGGAGGTGAGAGAGCTTTACAATGAAAACTGTAAAACATTGATGAAAAACTGAAGAAAACATCTATAAAACATATAGAAAGACATTCATGTTCATGGATTGAAAGAATTTTTTTATTGCATTTTAGGTTTTGGGGTACATGTGAAGAACATGCAAGATTGTTGCATAGGTACACACATGGCAGTGTGATTTGCTGCCTTCCTCCCCCTCACCTATATCTGGCATTTCTCCCCATGCCATCCCCCTCAACTCCCCACCCCCCACTGTCCCTCCCCTATTTCCCTCCAACAGATCCCAGTGTGTACTGCTCCCCTCCCTGTGTCCATGTGTTCCCATTGTTCAACACCCGCCTATGAGTGAGAACATGCAGTGTTTGAAAGAATATTGTTAAAATGTCCATACTACCCAAAGCAATCTACATGTTCATCAAAATACCAATGACGTGCTTCACTGAAACAGAAAAATCCTAAAATGTACATGGAACAATCCTAAAATGTATATGAAATCACAAAAGACCTGAAATAGCCAAAGCAATCTGGAGCAAACAGAACAAAGTTGGAGTCATTATACTACCTGACTTCAAAATATACTACAAAGCTATGGTAACCAAATAGCATGGTACTGGCACAAAAATAGATGCATAGACTAACAGAACAGAATAAAGAACCCAGAAATAAACCTACCTACTTACAGCCACCTGATTTCTGACCAACGTGCCAAAAACACACATTAGAGAAGGAACTATTTAATAAATGGTGCTGGGAAAGCTGGATATACATATGCAGAAGAATGAGACTAGATCCTATTTCTCACCATATACAAAAATCAACTCAAAATGGATTAAAGACTTAAATGTAGGACCTAAGACTATACACTATTAGAATAAATCCTCCATAGCATTAATCTAGGGAAAGACTTTTTTGACAAGAACTCAAAAGCACAAGCAACAAAAGCAAAAATAGACAAATGAGATTTCATCAAAATACAAAGTTTCTGCACAGCAAAGAAAACCAACAGAGTGAACAGAAAACCTATAGAATGAGAGAAAATATTTGCAAACTACACATCTGATAAGGGTTAATATCAAGTATATACAAGTAATGCAAAAAACTCAAAAGCCAAACAACAGAATCCAATTTAAAAACAGGCAAAATGGGCCGGGTGCAGTGGCTCACACCTGTAATCCTAGGACTTTGGCAGGCTGAGGTGAGTGGATCACCTGAGGTTAGGAGTTCAAGTCCAGCCTGGCCATCATGGTGAAACCCCATCTTTAAAAATAAAAAGACAGGCAAAAGGGTCAGGTGTGGTGACTCACACCTGTAATCCCAGCACTTTGGGAGGTTGAAGGGGGTGAATCATCTGAGGTCAGGAGTTTGAGACCAGCCTGGCCAATATGGTGAAACCTGCTCTACTAAAAATACAAATTTAGCCAGGCATGGTGATGCACATCTGTAATTCCAGCTACTGGGGAAGCCGAGCAGGAGAATTGCTTGATCCCAGGAGGTGGAGGTTGTAGTGAGCCCAAGATCACACCACTCTACTCCAGCCTGGGTGACAGAGCAAGACTCCATCTCAAGAAAAAAAAAAAAATGGGCAAAATATCTGAACAGGCATCTCTCAAAAGAAGACATACAAATGGCCAACAGGTATATGAAAAAATGTTCACTACTGATCATTAGGGAGATGCAAATTAAAATCACAATGAGATATTACCTTACCCCAGTTAGAATGGCTATCATCAAAAAGACAAAAGATAACACATGCTGGCAAGGATCTGAAGAAAGAACATATACGCTGCTGATGAAACAGCAAATTAGTACAGCAACCATGGAAAACAGTGTGGCAGTTCCTCAAAAAATTAAGAACAGAACTACCACGTGATCCAGCATTCCTATTACTTGGTATACACCTAAAAGAAAGGAAATCAGAATATCGAAGAGATAGCTGCACTCCCATGTTTATTGCAGCACTATTCACAATACCCAAGATATGGAATCAACCCAAGTGTCCATCAATAAGTAGACGGATTTTTTTAACATGGTATATATGCTCAATGGGCTACATTTCAGCCATAAAAAAAAAAGAATAAAATCCTGCCACTTGTGCCAACATGGATGAACCTGGAGAACATTAAGTGACGTGAGCCAGAAAGATAAATACCACATGATATCACTCATATGCAGCATCTAAAAAAGCTGATCTCATAGAAGTAGGAAGTAGAATAGTGGTTACCAGAAAGTGGGGAAGGTGGAAGGAAGGGAAGAAGGGAGAGGTTGGTTAACTAGTAGAGAGTCGCAGTTAGATAGGAGAAATAAGTTCTGGTGTGCTACTGCACAGAGGGTGATTACGGTTGACAATATTATATGCTATATTTCAAAATAGCTAGAAAAGAGGATTTTTCAATGTTCTCACCATAAAGAAATGATGAATGTTTGAGATGATGAAAATGCTAAATACCCTGATTTCATCATTATGCAATGTATACATGTGTTGAAAATCTCTCTGCACCCCATAAATATGTACAATTATTTGTCAGTTGAAAAATAATCACATAAATTGATTTTTAAATATTTTTATTTCATTCTCAAATAACTATAATTACTTAATAATTGGATATGTATACTTGTTGGGCACTATACGACTTCTCAAACATTGGAATCAGATTAGACACCACAATCGTCATTGCCTGTTCTAGACTGGTTTACATACTTTAACCACAGCAATGACTAAAAACCTGCCTTTGCAAAGATATGATGTCATCAAAAGGTACATAGCTTAAATAAACTAAAGTTGAAACTGTATTAGCATGAGTTGGTAGTTAGCGTGATGTCCAGAGGATGTCAAGTTTCCCGCCAAACATTAAAAATTTTCCATGGCACCCCTCTGAGTTTGCTGAGGTGCTCTCAGCACACAGTTTGGGAATCATGGACATAGCATCATTCTCACTCTGTAGCATTCTGATATGCTTTTTTTGAGTAGGAAAGAAAGAGGAGATATTGTGGCCAGCTTGACAGGAATTGTACCTGGGACTGTGTCTTAGCAGGAGGGAAAAAAAGGTTGTGAACAGCCAGAGTAGGGTCATCTGTATCAAAGTGCTACTCCATGCCTGGCTGACCCTATCCATTGAATTTGACTTCTCGTGATCCTCTTACATCTGACCTTGGCTTTCAATCCTGGTAGAAGTCCCTCCACCCCCATTTGTGGCTAATCAGGCCTCTTTTCTATCTACAGAGAAGCTGAAATGGTTGCAGCCCTGCCTTCCTCAATACGTCTCTGTCTCTCCGTGAGAAAAGCCAGGCAACAACTTGGCTCTCGTATTCACTATTCTGAACTTTATTTTTCTCTTGGTCTCTTATCTCCTCTGTTCAAAGCCAATGTCTATTACCACTTTGCAGCCAACATGGCCAGAGATGAAAGATTCTGTCATTATTTTCCGTGTATAACAAATCACAAAGCTGCTTTATCCCATTCCATGATTGCCTCTGCTTCAAGACTCATTGTTTCTAACTATCAGAGGCACATATGAATTTCCTCTTTATGCCTTTTCTCTTCCATTCCCTGCAAACACTTAGCCATTTATTCATTTTTATCAACACAAACATCGGTAACACTTCGGAATAATCGGCTCCTCTATGATAGCTCATTTATTATTCATTGTAATAACCTTCAACTCACTCACATCAATAAAGCGGAGAGAGAACCAGCTCAGCCCTCCCACACATGGGCCGGGTATGCACGCTCAGGGCTGCTATAGAAAGCCTCTGTCCACAGCACTGGCAGGACGCCCAGATCCTGCCTTGCCATCATGCACTCCCAGGTGCTTTTGGAAATCACTGAAATCAAACAGGCTATCAGGAGCTCAGGGCAAACTACCGAACACACACACTCCCTATTGTTTCCACTAAAATGACCCTAAAAATAGGGGGCTTTTGTGTCAGCCTGAGTTCGAATCCCAGCTGTACTATTCACAAGCAGGTGACTTATCCTCTTTGAGTCTTAGTTTCTCCATCTCCAGAATGAGGCTATCATTACCTGCCTCCGAGGCCTGTTACACAGCGAGGAAATGAACTTTGTGGACCGTGTAATGCTGGCACATGGTAGGTGCATTAGTGTCATTAGGGACTGAGTCCTCCCACATGCTGTAGCTCAGCTTACAGGCTTTGCACTAACAGAGAGTGCCAAGAGCTTGCACACACGTAATTTCTAGCTAGCCATTGGGCTTATTGGGACAGTTTCTTTACTCCCTGGGTCACTGTCTTATACAAGTGACTTAAACCTCTCTAAACCTCTATTAAAAAGGGGCCAATAATAACCCTCCTACATACAGTTGTTACGAAGGTTAAATAAACGTCTTAACGCACGGAAAACGTCCACACAGTGCCTGGAGCATGCATTTGCTAAGTACACAGCAAATGCCTAATGAGTTGTTTTTACAACCATTGTTAATATTGCCCAAAATTTCAGACCACACCAGTCTGGGAGTAAAAATGAGTCACAATCTCACCATTCAGTCTCTCAGTTTGACCATATACGCTATAGTGACTGACTATATAGAGATGGACCATATAGTCAGTCTCTTGCATTGACTATATAAACTACTGAAGGAGATTTAGATCATCAAAGTTTCCCATGTACTGGGCGATATCCCCCGGAATTACACCCAGGTATCTCAGCTGCCTCCATTTCAGTCTGTCTCTAGCTGCAGATGGGGTCTGCTACAGAGACTTCTAAGGCTGGCAAAGCCTCACAGAGGGGTGCAATATTGCCCTTAACACAGACTTGTTTTCTTCTAAACGCCTTTTAGTGTTTGGCTGAGAAGCCACATTGTATCAGAGCCATGGGGTATGGAAGGTGCTCCCCCAGGGGTAAGTCACCAGCACGGCACTTTCCATACACTGGGGGAGACTCCCATACCCTTCACCACTGGACCACAGGCCAATGCTGAGGCACTTGAGAGACCAGCCACTTGCTCCCAGCATCTCCTGGAGTTCAGGTGAACCTTCCCTTTCAGCACAGCCTGCTCATCCTCTGTTTTCTCCTGCTTGCCTGCCTCTACCTGCATTCTGCTGATTCCCTGTCAATGTGCTTATTCCCCAAAAATATGGGTATCCACGTAAGTAGTACACAAACAGGAAAAGTGAGGCACTGCAGAATGTGGAGGGGAAGGGGAACTTCAGACCAGGACTAGCGTGGATCACAGCAGAAGGAGAAATGTTGGCTCCCTTCTGAGGTCCCCTCCAACCTCTATTTCTAGCCAATCTTGGTGAGTTGGGCAGAGGATGCCCCAGGAGCATCACAGGCCACTCTCATGTTAAGTTTGCTCAAACCTACAAGGTGTTTAGAAGAAAAGAACCTGCAGCGTCCTCAGTTCCATTAGGAGATTTGAAGGAAGGAGGTTATGTTAGTTATTTATTGGCGAATAACAAGTCACCCTAACATGTAGGAGCTCAAAATGACAAAAACCATCTCACAGTTTCTGAGGATCAGGACCCCAGACATGGCTAAACTGGGCCCTCTGCTTTAGGTCCTCTGATGAGACTTCAACCAAACTGTCAGTCAGGGATGTGATCTCACTTGAAGGCTCAACTAGAGAAGAATCCACTTCCAAGCTTGCCGACTCAGTTGTTGGCAGGATTCACTTCCTCACTGGCTGTTGGCTGGAGCCTGTCCATGGAGCACAACTATGGTAACTGGCTTCCCTCAGAGCAAGTGAACAACAGAACTAAAGAAAGCCAGTACCCAAGACAAAATCCACATATTTTTAACATGCGAATGTTTTTCTTTTATCCTTTGCACATGTAATAGATTGTAATAATACCTAATTTGCAGCATTGCGTGTAAGAAATAAACAAGCTAACTTAAGGGAAGAGTTTAGCATATCAGTCATGGTTAGCTCACTTTCTACATCCCTAGACACAAGAGGCCTGGCCTATAAGTCCAGCTCCAGGAAAAATAGCTGAATGCTATTTTCAACCCTAAAAGATTTCTGTTTCCCTTATGGCACAGTCTTTTATGGCCTGATCCCAGAAATGACATTCCATTGCTTTCACTATATTCTATTTGTTGGAAGTGAGTCAGTAGGCCTGCCCACTCTCAAGGGGAGGTGATTATGCCTGGGCATGAATACCAGGAGGCAGCAATCCATCAGAGCCCCTGTAGGCTACCTCCCACACAGGGGTGTATAAAGATGCCAGAAAATTCGAGCTAATATGAGGCTTATTAGGTGGTTCCAGTGAAAGAAAAGCAAAATTCCACGGACGGAACATCCACGGGAAGTTTTTTGTAAGGAGTAGGAGTGACCTCTCAGACATTTCAAAGTCCCAATGACATAGTCCTCCACTCCTTGATTCAATGGCCTCAGACAAAGCTGAGTTTAACTAGCAGCCCTGCCAGTCACTAGCTGTGTGCTCTTGGACATGTTATTTGGCCTCTCCATGCCTTAATTCCGCCCCCCCCCCCCACAAAAACAAGGCTCAAAATGAAGCCCACCTCGTCGGACTGATGTTAAGATGAAACAGACAATGCTAATGAGATGGGCACAGTGTCCTGGATGGAGAGAGTATTTAATGAATTGTAATTATTAACTAGCTGTCTAAGCAAGAAATTGCTCATTTTGTCTCCCGGTTACCTTCCACTACAAGAGGGCATCTTGAATGAAGGGTCTAGGTATTCTGACCTGTGGAAAAATCTCTCCTCAACCAAAAATGACTTCAGTGCCCCTGGCTTCCAAGTGAGCATCTTAGGAAACTGGCTTTCACGGGTTCCCCACCTGCCAGGAGAAACCTTTTTAAAAAGATAGGTGTACTGGTTTGCTAGGACTGCCATTAAAAATCACCATATCATTGGTGGCTTAGACAGAAAGGTATTTTCTCACAGCTCTGAGTGCCAAAAGTTTAGGAGCAAGCTGTCAGCAAGGTTGTTGTCTTCTAAAGCCTTTGTTCCTGGCTTGTAAATGGCTGTTGCAGTGGTTAACGTTGTATGTCAATTTGACTGGGCTAAGGAACGCCCAGGTAGCTGGGAAAACATTATTTCTGCGAGTCTCTGTGAAGGTATTTCTGGAAGACATGAGCTTATGAATCAGTGAACTGAGTAGAGGAGATCCACCCTCACCCATGTGGGCGAGCATCATTCAACCCATTCAGGGCTTGAATAGCAAAGGTGGAGGAAGGGTGAATTTGCTTTTTCTTCTTGAAATGGAACATCCATCTTCTCCTTCCCTAAGACTTTGGAGCTCTTGGTCTCAGGACTTCGGGCTTGGACTGAATTTTGCCACTGGCTTTCCTGGGCCTTCGGTTTGCAGACGGCAGATTGTGGGACTTCTCAGGCTCCACACTCATGTGCACCAATTCCTCATAATAAATCTCTTTCTATATCTGTATATATTAACATATCCTACTGGTTCTGTTTCTTTGGAGAATCCTAATATAGCCGCCTTCTCCCTGTCTTCATATGGTCTTCCTTCTGCATGCGTCTATGCCCTCATCTCCTCTTCTAAGAACACTAGTCATATTGAATTAGAGCCCACTTTAATGACCTCAATTAACCTTAATTACCTCTTTAAAGATTCTACATCAGAATACGTAATCACATTCTGAGGTCCTGGGGGTTAGGACTTTAACACACGAGTTTTGGGAAGACACAGTTCAGCCATAACAATGGGCCAAGTGCTTAAAGGTGAGGAGTCTCTGGAGGTGACAGCCCGCTCTGCACAACCTGTAAAATGTGCATGTGCCTGATTCGGTCACATGAACACTCAACATAACCCGCTCTTCCCACACGGGGATCCCACCTCCATCCTGCCTCCCAGTGAGGCCCTTCCTGTCAAAACCCGTCTCATCTCTCACTTAGCTTGCACTCCCATCAGGAACAGCAGGAGAGATGCCTGAAGAATACCAGGGAAGGATGTGAGGAAAACTGTCATTCCCCTCCCTGTGTGACACCCGCTCACCAGCCTCTCTGCAGGGCCCTCCCAGGGAACAGAGAGCACTCCAGGGAGTAACACAGGTGGGGCACAGGTGGCTTGAATAAAGGAAGAGTCTCTGAGGGTACAGGGCAGGCCCCACGACCATCACCATTCTCTGTAGGGGACAGCATAGCTGTTCCCATTGTGGCAGGGTGGGACAAGCAGGCCTCACAGAGCTGGGCCTCTTAGGCTGGTGATAGTGCTCCCATGCTCCCCAGTGGGGGGCTAAGAGTTTGGACATAATTACAGCAGTGATTATAATTGTGATGACCTTTGGACAGAGCTCTGGAAAAGGATTTTATAATAAGGTGTTGATGAGGCTGAACAAAGAGTGAAGAGCTCATAGAGTGTCTTGAAGTGGGCCAGGCAGGAGAGAGAAAAAGAGAGTGTGCACACGTGTATGTGTATGCGCATGCACTTGTGTGTATCTGGGAGACAGCCCCAGCAGAGCTGCTTCTTGCTCAAGGACATTTCTCCTGCAAAGCAAGCCCTTCAAAGAACAGTGACAGGAGCTCACCTAAGCCATATCCTGGAGCCATATGGAAATCCCCAACAAGAAACAGGATGTATAGCCTGGTTAGATGTGCTGGGACCATCAGCCTTGCATTAGGGCCTCAGGCAGGCCAAACCAAAGGAAAATGAAAGCACTGATATCGTGCATACCATGTAGCAAGCACTATTGTGCTTTAACCTACTCCAGCTTGGTTTGATTCTCATAACAGCCTCTAATGTAGGTATGAGCCCATTTTACATGCAGGAAGCTGAAGCACAGAGAAATCGTATGATTTGCCCAAAGGTATACAGCTAGTAGAAAGCTGTCCTGGGATTTGAACCCAGGCAGCATGACTTGAAGGTCCACAGTCTTAGCCTATATTGCCTCCCCAGACTGAGAAGCAAGACTGAGTTAGGAATCATGATACATGGAAGTCAAGAAACCAAGCATTGGATCCTATGCTCCAAGGGGCCACCAGAGCCTGGGGCAGAATCCCAAATTGCCAGAGGAAGGCTTATAGTGTGAAAGGAGTGATACCAGATGAGTCAGAGAGAGAGCCCCAGGGAGGCCCCCCAATCCTCCCTTTTACTGGCTGCTGCCTTCTTCAAGTCATATTCACATACCCCCCACCCTGCACTGCTCTGGCCCTGGCTTAGCCAGACGTGCTGCCACTACTCTCAGCACAGGGCTGCTCAACTCCAAGAGTGCCATTCACATTACAGTTTATATTCTGCTGGCCAACCCTGCTCAGAAATTATTGGAGAGCTCTTTATGATGCACAGGGGTGGAGGGGCCCCCAGGAGAGGCCCATGACCTTTCCATCAAAATCCATTTTGCGTATTATACCACTGGGTGAAAGGCAGAGAAATCGTGGGACTTGATTTACACTCTCAAATTTTGTCTCAAAATAAGCCCATTCATTCGTCTATTCATTCAGCACATTTATCGAGCACCAACCATGGGCCAAAATGCAATGGAGACCTAAAGAGCATAATTCTTGTCCTGATACAGCTTGCCGTCTATCAGGTGAGACCGGCATCAGACAATCCTAGGAATAAATGCAGTAGAACTGCAGTGAAGGGCAAAGATGGAGAGTTACACAGTAAAAAGAGAGCCTGGAGAAGGGAGCCTTGACACAGGGAAGTCAGGAAAGGCCTCTGTAAAGCAGCAACTCTAGGTGAAGGCCTAAGGAATTAAGGGGCCTAGGGGGGAGAGAGCTTGCCAGGCAGAGGTTAAGCATGCTCAAAGTCTGTGTGGCCAGAGGAGTGCATTTGTTAGCTACTACTGTATAACAAATCATCCCAAATGCAGTAGTTGAAAAGCATTAAGTATTGGTATTGCACACAGGTCTATGGGTCAGTGGGGCTTCCTCGGTCTTCTTTAGCTGTGGGTCATATAGGTGGCTCTGTTGAACTTGACTGGGCTGTCTGACAAGGAGGAGGTCAGCTGGCTGTAAACTAGCCTAGAATAACCTGAATAACCTTGGCTGGAACAACCGGGCTCTCCTTATGATCTTTCCATCTCCAGCAGGCTAGCCCCTGATTCAACAGGCCAGGCAAGTAGCATGAGTCTCACAAGAACAGGTGAAATCTCATCTTTCTTTCAAATGATGATGTTCTTTTCGATGTAGATTTATTGCACTGATTTTTTTTTTTAATTTCAATTTTACTTCCAGTTTTGGGATACATGTGCTGAATGTGCATGTTTGTTACATAGGTATACGTGTGCCATGGTGGTTTGCTGTACCTGTCAACCCGTCATCTAGGTTTTAAGCCCCACGTGCATTAGGTATTTGTCCTAATGATCTTTATCCCCTTGCCCTCAACCCTGACAGGCCCCAGTATGTGATGTTCCCCTCCCTGTGTCCATGTGTTCTCATTGTTCATATGATGAGGCTGAGGCAGGAGAATCCCTTAAACCTGGGAGATGGAGGTTGCAGTGAGGTGAGAATGTGCCACTGCACTCCAGCCAGGCAACAGAGTAAGAGTCCGTCTCAAAAAAAA